>NC_031776.1:35806836-35819951 GCF_001522545.3 Parus major | reverse complement strand
CTTCTCCAGGGGAACATTCCCAGCTCTCCCAGCCTTTCCCTGGGATCATCTCCATGCTCTCCTCTGGACTCTCCAACAGCTCCATGCCCTTTCCAAGCTGGAGATCCCTGAGGAAAAACATCTCAGTAACAACAGGAAAACCTGGCCATGAACTTCAGCTCCAGGTTTTGGACACAGAGGAGTTTCCCTGAGCTGAACCCACGTGGATTTTCCCAAAAAGCCTTTCAAAGGAGGAATTAGGAATCCTGTCGTGTGCATTTCTCCCTCAAAGTGAGAGCAGCAATCTCCGAGGGAAGAATTTAATCAAAGCCAGCTGCTAATTACTTTCCTGACACCAGGGGAGAAGGATGTTGGCATCCGAAAGATCTGGAAGATTTTTCCTTATTAATATTTGATAAATCTGTAATTGGATCGTTTGATTCCGTAGTCTCCTTTGAATAGAAACTTTATTGAAATGAATCTTTATGAATTCAGGCCACAAACTTCAGGGGCTGATAATTCATGGATTGATTGGAGTATCTGGAAGTGGCAGCCCTGGAGAGGAGATAAATTGGGATTGCTTAAGGACAAGTCAATACAGGCTGGAGGACTTAAATTACACTCTGTAAAGAGTTAAAGTTGAATTTCTCCGATTTCTCATCTCTTTTTATTATTTTTTTCTTCCTGAAGTTCAGAGATTCCACATGAATATTTAATTCAAAAGCAAATGAAAATTAAGCGCGCTAACATTGAATTAATAAAGGAGTTGAGTGGCATCCAACAGTGAGCAAATATGCTCATGAAAAAGTCCAAAAATCTAAATTGCAACGTTATAGCTACTTAATACATCACATTGTTTAGGAATGGATATCACAATCTCCTCTTGATCCCGATAAAATAAAGCCAAAACTTTATTAAATGCAATAAGGACATTGTAAGGCTGAGTATTATTATTACCATGGACACAAACCCAAAGTCTTGCCCCGATTTTGAACTCTGGAAACCTCTGGAACTGGTTTGTGTTAATAAATGTCTGCTAATAAGCCAGTGGCAAAGCAAAATAAATGTCCAGAAACCTCTGGTTCAGAAGGAAAATAAATTCAAGGCCTTGTGCAGAGTCGCTGAGGGATGGGAACGCCCAAACTTTTATTTGAGAGAGATTAAAATTCCCTTTCCTTAACCAGCAACACTGTCTGGAACAGACAGCAAAGAAATGACAAAAAATGAGAAAAAACAGCTTTAATCTTTGGGGCTGTGACCACTCCCTGGGGAGCCTGTCCAGAGCTTTCCCATTAAAAAAAAAAAACCAAAAACAACAGGGAGGGAAGCCACTGAAGAAGGTTTTAAATATTTTTATTATTACTTTGTATAAGTTATTTGAGGTATTTCCCTGAAGTCAGAGTTTTGTGGCAGAAGTGTCTCTGACGCTCCCCAATCCCAGCGAACATTTGTGCTTTTCCTTAGCGAAAATACCCCCCACACCCCCAGCCGTTCAATAAAACTCCTTTTCCCCTTTTTCTCCCCATTTTTCACTTCATGGATCACCGGGAATGACTGAGGGGGGGAATGAGGGCGGCTGACGCTCCGTGACTACCCCCTGGTGCCCCCCGCGGGTACTGCGGCACCCACGGCCGCACTTTGCCACCTCACCCGGGACAACCCCCGCTTCGGAGCACCGAGGGGACACCCTGGACCCGCCACGACCGATCTCAGCCCCGCCACGACCGATCCCAGTCCCGCCGATCCCACCGGGACCTCCCCAGCCCCGCCGGCCCCACCGCCATCGCCGCTTCCCCCTCACGGCCTCCCACCGCCCCTCCCGCAGCCCTGAGCAACCGAACGCCGAGCTGCGGATTCCGCGCGGTTCCGCGCCGCGCTCATCGAGGAGTCGGAGGATCGACTGGCTGGGCCTGGAGGCGCGCTGCGCGGGCGTGGCGGGGGCGGGTGGGCGCCGCCATTTTGCAGGAAGAGGTGAGGGGGGCCGGGGGTTCCTTTTTCTTTTCCTCTTTTCCCGCTTCCTTCTCCCTTTTTCCCGTTTCCTTCTCCCTTCCCCGCAGCTGCCGCTGCCTGACCCCGGCAGCGCCGCTCCTGGGACACGGGGGAGCGCGGGGAAGGCCGTGCGGGGCGGGTGAGGTGTGAGGAGGTTTCGGGGCTGGGGAGTCGAGCGCCTTCTTGTCCCTTTCCTCTTCCTTTTCCTTCCTTTTTCTTGTCCCCTTTCTGTTCTCTCCCCTCTTCTCTTCTCTTTTCCAGGGCTATCCGGGCCTGCCAGCGAGGGGAGAGCAGCGTCTGCCATGGCCAATGTGAGTGAGTGACGCCAGATCTTGTGGATATCACGGGAACAGCGGAATTGAGGATTAAATCGAGTTGCAAACAGCTTTGGGTGGGAAAGAACCTTAAAAATAATTTCATTCCAACCTCCTGCCGTGGCCAGGGACACTTTCCATTATCCCGAGTTGCTCCGAGGCCTTGGGGATTCAGAGACAGCCACAACTTCAGCTTCAGCACCCTCACAAGGAAAAAATTCTTCCCAATATCCCCAATCCTTCAGTTTGAATATCCCAGGAATAATGCCACTGAGGATTAAATCCTTTTTTATTATTATTATTTTTTTCTCTGTGCTTTTTCTGTTATCCCGGCCTCAGCCACAAAGGAATTCTGTCTTTCTGCAACACTCAGCTGATTTCAGGCTGGTGAATAAAACACCTTTTATTGATTTGATTTTTTATTGCCCTCGCCGTGAATAATTCAATAATTCCCTCGGTGTCGTTTCTTGTGTAATGCCAGGTGTGTAAATATTTGCATGAGTGAGCTCAGTCACAGCTGTAATTAGTGACAACTCCTTGCTAATAAGGAAAAACGCTCTTCTCTGCTAATTACACCTCGGCTGTAATTGTTTACATCTGTTTATATCGTCGTGCAAAAATTAATTTCGGTAGTGATTTTACATAATAAAGAAAAAAGATTTGAGTGGGATCAGATTTTTGTTGTGTTGCAGGAACCTTTTAAAGCTCTTTTAGAAGGAGACAGTTCCAGGCTTGAGCTGTAAATAATTGATTTAAGTCGTAAATCAAATGTGTCTTTAAGCATTTGAGTTTTTATAATTTGGTAGAAATTATTTTATATTTACACAGAAAGCTGAGAAACCTTCTACTGCCTTAGGTCCAGCTACTTTAAATACAATTTTGATATTAAACACCCAAATAGTGCCATTTATTCTCTGAAAGTGCCTCTTTTGATGTAAAATTCCATAAAATTTGATAGAATCAAAGCTCCAGCGCTTGAGGAAAATCCTTTTCTGTTATTTTCTCAAAAAGAATTGATATTCCTCTCCAGAAAAGTTGAATTTTGCAAAAAAATACCTCACTGTGCCAGGTGGGATTTGAATTTTCCAGGGTGACATGCATGGAAACAATCATGGAGATTATTAATTTAATTTAAATTGTGGGGTTTCAGTGCTGTTATTTTAAATTTTAAAATTTATTTTGAATTTAAATTTTAAAATTTACTTTAATTTTTTGTATTTTTATATATATTTAATATTTTTATAATTTTTATATTTTCCTCACGCAAGAGACCTTTAATTAAGACTAAAACCACTTGTTTTTAAGGCTTTTTCTTTGCTTGGAACAGCAAAAAATCTAAAAATAACAATCAAATACTTCTCCAGCTTGACATTCCAGCTGGTCATAATTAAAATTTTAATGTAATTATCACTGGAGGATTTTTCTTGTGACTCACAGAGCTGTGTTTAAATGATTATTTTGATTTTTTTTTTTCCCCTTTCCTCAGGTGCTCTGTAACAGAGCAAGATTGGTCACCTACCTCCCAGGCTTTTATTCCTTAGTCAAAAGAATTGGGAATGCCAAGGCTTTTTCCACTGCAGGATCCTCTGGCTCAGACGAGCCCCACGTGGCTGCTGCACCTCCTGATTTATGTAAGAAAAACCAAATTTATTCCCTTGGAATCCCAATTTGGAAGTGGGATTTTTTTTTTTTTTTGCTGATGTTTGTCATTAAATCCTCGTGTGGGGGAAGGGTTTTTCCATGGGTTTTCCTGCTTTGTTTTTTTTTGTTGTTTTTGGGATTTTGGGGATTTGCTGACTGCAAGGTTTGCAGGTCCCAGGACGGTGTGGCCGGATGAGGTGATGGGGCCCTTTGGACCCCAGGATCAGAGATTCCAGCTGCCTGGGAATATTGGCTTCGACTGCCACCTCCATGGAACAGCTTCCCAGAAGAAACCCCAAACTCCCAAGAGCCTCCCTGATATTTTAGCAGAGCCCTCTGCCAGTGAGAGGCACGAATTTATCATGGCACAATACATCAACGAATTCCAGGTGAGAACAAACCCCCTCCTGGCTGGGAGAGAACTGAGCCCTCTTTTCGTCCTCAAAAAGGATTTTCTGTGCTGTTTGGAAATCTGAACTTTAGCTGGGTTGAGCAAGAGTTGCCACAGAAGAGTTTTTTTTTAGGAGAAAAGATTCCAGGCTGTTTTGAAACAGCATTTTAGGGGTGATTAATGGGAGAATCTCAGCCTCCAAACCTGCTTTTTACCGAGTAAAATTGAAATTTCCTGCAGTATTTCCTTGAATGGATCTGGATTTGTAAAGTTTGGGCAATGTTCAGGTTCTAAAAACCCTGGAATTCACCCAGGATTCCCCCCAAGCTCACTGTGAGAGGATTGTGGCAGTGATTTAAATTCACAATTCTCAGTTGAGAATTGCAGCATGATCCCAACATTCCCACAAATCCTCAGTGCTGCTGGCTCAGCTTTCCAGGCTCCTGTGGAGTGCTCAGATTTTGGGAATCACTGAGAAAATCTCCATTGGAAAAGTGCTGGATCCTCGATTTTGGGAATCCCAAAAGGCTTGGGAAACAGCAGCTTCTGGCTGGTTCTGTTCTCAGCTTGGCCAAATCCTAAAAAACCCTAAAAAAAAAAAGGGGGCTTTCTTTTGCCCTAAAAAGCCACCAGAAAATTCTGCTTGAGTTCATTTAGTGCAACTTTTGAAATATCTGAAATCTATCAGTTAATGTTGTGTTAACTAATTAAAACAGTTATTTCATATAATTAAGAAAATTTTTTGTAATTATATACAGAATAATTATTATCTGTATTTTTACACAGATGTTTATATATATATTACATGTTTTATCTATATATAAAATATACATATTTTTATATATTTAAAAATATATATTCTGTATTTCTGTTTAATTTCTATTTTATATAATACTAATTCTGTATTTATATACACTACACTATATATAGTATACTATATTATTATATTATTATATATAATACTATATACTATTTCTATATGTATTTATATATATACTTATGTATTTATATATATAAAATACTATTTCTGTATTTAAATGTATTCTGCTTTAACATAGTACAGTTCCAATAAAATACAGAATTTTGGTATTTCTATACAATATAAATATTTCTGTGTGGATTTAAATCTAGTTTACTTTTAGTATCTTTTAAAACTGAATAACTTTTAATCTCTTCAGTATTATTATTTTAATATTTAATATGAAAACTGTGAAGTTTCATTATAAATCATCTGGAACTGCTCAAGTGTTTGTGATCACCAAATCATATTTTGAATTACAAAGTTACTCCTGCCTTGATATTAACTGAGAAAATTTGGATTTTCGTGGTTTTTAGGGTTCTGATGCTCCCCAGAAGCAGCAAATCAATAATGCTGAAACCTACTTTGAGAATGCCAAGGTGGAATGTGCAGTGCAAGCCTGTCCTGAGCTGCTGAGAAAAGGTTCATTTTTATTTACAGCCCAGAAATCCCAACTTTCATAAAATATAAAACCAGTGAAGGAAATGCTGTGTCACTGATACCACACAATGTGGTTTGGAAAAGGTTAATTCAGAGTTAATAATTAAAATAATTTTTAAAATCCCATTGACTAGAATGGAAGCTTTGCTGTTGACAATATTGAATATTTGATTTAAAACAAAATTTGCAGTTGTTGCTTTAGTGCCAGGAAAATTCTGGAGTTAATTCCCCATCCAAAATCCAGTTGGAAATTGCTTTGAAAATTTCCTTTCCAATCCTTTGGAATTGCTGAATAAAACAACAAATGGGAATCACAGAACTTCCACCAGCACTGAATTCGTGCTTTGAATGAATTCAGGAAGGAAAAGACTGAAATTAAATGGGAATAAAACAGATTTAAAAAGGGAAATCTGCCCAAAATATTGGTCTGGGTGAGGGGGGAAGCTGAGATGGAAGAACAGGGCAGACTTTGCTGTTTTCCCATTTTTTTAGACTTTGAGTCCCTGTTCCCAGAGGTGAATTCCAAGCGTCTGACTGTGCTCACTGTCACCCAAAAAACCAAAAACGACATGACTGTGTGGAGCCAGGAGGTGGAGGATGAGAGAGAAATGCTCCTAGAAAATGTGAGTTCATCCTCATCTTCCTGGTGATTTCCAGCTTTGTTCATAGATCATTTTAAAGCATTTTGGAGTTAATCCTTTCCTCTTAATAAAGAGAGATTTTTATTCTTTTTTGATTGCTTTATGTGAAATGTTTGCTTAGAATTCTTAAATTCTAATTCAGAGTGGGGTGAGCCAAAAATCTGTTAAAATGTTACAGGAGATTAATAAAAACACTTGATTGCTATCCTGATCCAACAACTATTTTCTCACTTATTCCACCTTTAATCCAATGGATTTTATGGGATTTCATTGCTGGTTTTATTTTCCTGTCATTTAATTAAGATTCCACTGCAGATTCTGAGCACTTTTCACTGGTCAAAAACATTAAAAATCACCAATTTCTCTGGTGGTTTTTTTTCCACTTCAATGGATGCTTTTAATTCTTTTAGCCTGGATTTCAGTTCTCTTATTTCATCTTCACCTTGTCTTCTTCTTTTACCACCAGAGGGCTCTGAAAATCTCTTTATTTCCCATTTCCACAACTTTATCATTTCTCTACTGTTTTTATTTACCATTTCCTCACTGTTCACTGCTGCCATTCCCCCTTAGCACCTCCAAAAAAAACCATTTCTACCTATTATTTATGAAATATCCCCAAACCCAGCATTTAATCTGTAAATAAATCATATTTATGTCAGCAATTAATCTGGGAATGTCCTAAAATGCAAATATGGGCTCTCTAAAGCAACCACAAAAGGAGGAATCAACATAAAATGACACACAAATTAAAATTCCCTTCATTTCAGTGGGTTCTTCTCTTCGAATTATTTCTGGGCTGTTGCTCTGTGGTGTTTTAATCTGTCTAATTATGTGTTAATTGGCATCTTTCTTCCTCAGGCACCTCCCTGTCAAATCTAATCCAGTCACTGGGGGGGGGTGTGAGGCTACAAACAGCAAATTCACAGGGAAATGTTGCTTTGCTTGGCAGAATTCACCTGAAAAATCCTCATTTCAGGGGCTCAAAAATCAGGTTCTACAGCCAAATCGAAATATTTATATTAATACAGCTCAAATGTTTATTAACCTCACTCTGAGGAGTTGTTCCAACACCAAAAAGAGATCCTGGAGTAGGAATGTTGTGCCTAAAATTATGATATTTGGGATTTAAATTATAGTTTGGACATAGTTAATCATTAAAGCCATCAAATTTCAAAACACAGAATTTACTGGGGTAAAAGTGCCTGATTTGGAATTAATACAGAATTTGCTGTAAAGGGTAAAATTCCCTTATTTGGAATTAATACAGAATTTGCAGTAAAGGGTAAATTTCCCTTATTTGGAATTAATACAGAATTTGCTGTAAAGGGTAAATTTCCCTCATTTGAAATTAATACAGAACTTGCTGTAAAAGATAATTTTCCCTTATTTTGGTCTTTTAAGGGACTGAAGCTGAATAAATTAGATTTTTATAAATTCAGAACCTTGAGCCTCTTAGGGCACTAATTGAAGAGAAAATCCAATTCTTAGAACTGTAAATCAATCCAGGATTTTATTTATAACAGCTAAAGTTAGAAATAATTATTTCTGTGTAATAACCTCATTTGATACCTTTATTTTCCCAATTTTTTTTCCCCTTTCAGTTCATCAATGGTGCCAAGGAAATCTGCTATGCAATTTCTTCTGAGGGCTACTGGGCTGATTTCATTGATCCATCCTCAGGACTAGCAGTAAGTTATTGCTGTGTGGAATTTGGCTCAAATCCAACCTTTTCAGGAGGATTCCTTTAATAAATGAAGATTATAACCACGAGCTCAGCTCTCAGTGCAGGGCCAGCAATGTTAGGAAATGAAATTGGATTTTAGGGAACTGGAGAAGTTTTCTGCCCTCCCCAGGTAACTTGGGAACCCTGACACCTGTGCAGGTGAAGGCTTCAAAAAACCTCTTTGCACCTGTTAATGATGCCTTTGTCCCCCAAAAAAATGAACTTTTTGTTCCTGTGGAACAGCAGGAGCTTTCAGTGGGAGATGAATTTTAGTCTGAGCTCTGCTAAAACCGTATCATAGTTCAAGGGGATCGTGGCAAAGCTGGGCTTAGTGGGGTTTTATTTTAAAACACTACAAAAAGCAGGGATTTATTGTGTCAACAGAGGCAAACAGGGGATGTTTGTGAGGCAGAACAGGCAGTTCAGGGGTGGAAAAGCTTCCCAGAATTCCATGGATTGAAAGAATTAGGGATTGATGGGGTTTTGTCTTCAGACTCCAGCAGTAACACCCTGGCCAAGAATCAGGAGTGGGTTTTAAGTCAGAAGCTTCCTCCTGAGATAAAGAACTGAAATCTCTGTTTGCAACTGAAATACCAATTGAATTTAAATCTCTGTTTGCAACTGAAATACCAATTGAGTTTAAATATCTTTTCAACTGAAATACCAGTTAAATTTAAATTTCTGTTTGCAACTTCATCACATTTTGGCTCTTGTAATCAACTTTCTTTAGGGACTTCATTGCAAAGGTAAATTGTTAATTTTTTGCTGCTTCCTAGGAAGTTTCTGTCCTTAGTCCATGTCCTGTTTGTGCTGTTTCCAGCAGGGTTCTGCCCTGAATTCCTGCAGAGGCAGCAGAGCCTTTCCAAAGGCGAGGCTGGGATTGGGATCCAAATCCACTCCAGCGCCACAGGAAAACCTTTCAAAATCAAACTCACCATAAAACTTCTCCACCAGCCTGGCTTTGCTTTCAAATACCCTCCAGGATTTTAAATCCTCACCTAGAAAAACCTCTTTTTATATTGTTTTTTTTGTTGTTGTTGTTGTTTTCCCTTAGTTTTTCGGGCCTTACACCAACAACCCCCTGCTGGAGACGGACGAACGCTACCGGCATTTGGGATTTTCCGTGGATGATTTGGGATGCTGCAAAGTGATCAGGCACAACCTTTGGGGTACCCACGTGGTGGTGGGCAGCATTTTCACCAATGCTGAGCCTGACAGCCCCATCATGAGGAAACTCAGTGGTCACTGAGCCCTCCAGCTCCTTCAGGTGCTCGTGGCCTCTGTGCTCTTTGACTTGGGTGATTCTCCCTCAGCATCATCGGGAATTCCTCGCTTCCCAGCGTTCTTAGAATAAAAAGTAGCTGTTATTTATCTGTAGTCTTTTGGGAATGTGTCTTCACCACATGTGGCTTGGAAAATATGGATTGACAGCTTTGGGAGCTGCAGGAATTCCCATTCCCTCTTGGAATTTTCTGTATTCTCTTATCTCGACAGTTCTTTCAGTTTAGTGTTCAGAATCCTCTGAAAATGCCACTGAAATTTCCAACAAATCTGCCATTCCTGAAATTAGGAACTGGCAAAAGAAAAAAAGTGGAGTGAGCCATAAAATTGTTCTCCCAGAGTAATTAATAAAATCTGGGCTAATCAGTCACTCACTATTGGAAAATGAGAATGAGGTCAACTTTCAGTGGTCTCCAACTCATCCAGAGACTCCATAAAAAGTCCTTAATTACCCTGCAATTACTCATCTCTTACTGGTTTTTGTCTTCATGGTGCTTGGGATTTATTTTCTCAGTGTTAGATAAATATATTTAATTAGTTTATATATCTAAATGTAATTTAAAGTTGCTTTTGTAACTTTCTTAGGTCATTAAATACAAAAAAAAAAAAAAGAGAGCTAATAGGGCAGTGCTTGGATCTCATCATTGTTTTCCTGTACTGGATGCAATCCAGACTTGCCTCTGGAATTTGGAAATGCAAAGAGCAATTAGGATCAATTATTGCAATTAAATGTTTCATCAGGAATGTTCCAGGCTCTTCAGGTATCACAAAAACAATCAGATCGATGGGGGAACAACAGGGAAGAAATTCCTGGGCACCTGAAATACCTGGAATTTCAATGCCTGACACTTTGGCTCCAGGGATGAAGCAATAAAGCAGATTTGAATCTCACCCCAGGCAGTTTTGGAGCCATTTTTCATGGAACAGTGGGAATATGCTGGATGAGGATCCAGGAATTTTAACTTTGTCTTTTCCCAGTGTTCTCCAGCACCGTGGATCCCAAACCTGTCCCAGGCTCTGGTGTTCCCCCCTCAGGCTCTAAGCCAGGCTCACCAAAGCTGTTCTGGATTTAGGAGCAGCTCCTTGATCCGTGGCTTGGCTGGATCAGGAAAACTTCCCAAAGTTCTCCATTCCCAATCCCCTCCCCACAGCAGCAATTCCAACATTTTCCTGCTCCCCTGCAGCGTTGGCACCGCTCTGGATTTTCTCTGGATTTTGGGGCAGGATTGATCCCTTTGGAATGGAATTTGTGCTGTGATTCCAGAGCCCCATCCCTGATCTCTGCTATCCATAAAATTTCTGTTACTTCAAGGATTTTATTCCTATTATTTTTTTTGTTTCTCCTTCTCATCCAGAGGATTAAAGAAATTGGGAATTGCAGTGTGTTGTGTCTGCTTGCAAAATCCACATGAGAGGGCTCTCACCAGACACTCGTGGGGAATTCTCTTGGATAAACTTTGGAAAAATTGTGGAATGCTTCCCATCCACTGAAAAAATCTTGAATATTTGCTTTATCTCCAGATAATTCCTGTGCTTTGGAAAGGCTGGGAGCTGTCAGGTTATTCCATTTGGGGTTCAGGTTTTGTAAGTTTTGCCCTGAAAATGATTTTCCAATGTTTTTTTTCCAGTGTTTTTTTTTTTTTTCCTGAGGTAGAAATCTCACTGGAAATATTGGGAGTTTTGCCTTGACCTGGTTTAAAATATTAATGTTTTATGTCAGGGTTGGAGGGGAGCTCCAATTCCTGATCTTTTTGGAAGAATTTTCTCAGTAATCCCCAAAAATAGCTGGAGCTGTTCCAGTTGTGTTTTCCTCTCATTACAAGATCCAGACTGCAGGAATGAACTTTATCCTATAAAATCAAAGTTCTGGAATATGAAATAAAATTATGATAAAATAATATTATATATTATAATAATATTACACATACTATTATATAGAATATTATATATAGAATATTATATATAGAATATTATATATAGAATATTATATATAGAATATTATATATAGAATATTATATATAAAATATTATATATAGAATATTATATATAGAATATTATATATAAAATATTATATATAATATAATATTTTATATAATAATAAAATCCAAACCAAATTCCAGCATTCCAGAATTCTTCCTTTCTAGGGAAAGAATCAAGCTCAGGAGAAGAATTGTTGTAAGGCTTTGATTATCCTGAGGTGTTCATTGGGATTTGGATCCTGGTTTTTTCCACCTGGAGACTCCTCTGGGATCACTTTTTTATCAGATCCCAGTGGAAGTTAAAGTAGCAAATCCCAAAAAAAGTTTTCAGCCAGTGGAAAAGAGGATTTCAGAATTTTTTATGTATTTTATACTACATATTTTTATATATTTATATAAAGGAGATTTTTAGATATATGAGATTTATATATATATAAATACATAAATTTCAACAGCTTCATCTTGGAGTGCTGCACTTAAAGCTAATTATCTCTGCTTAGCTAATTAACACCAGGGGACTGGGGTGAGTATTCTGGGATTGATCTGGAGGATTCTATTCCAAATTTTCCCTGGGAGTTCACTGGGTCTTATCCCAAAAAAAACCTGGATTTGAAACACCTTGAATTAAAAAATTAATTAAGAGTGGAATGAAATTGCTGCAGCACAGATTTATGCAATAATCAATAATCAAAGATTTAATTGGGCATTCCCCAGGACCTGCAGAAATTCAATTTCTTTCTCTTTTATTTTTTTGTTTCTTCCCTGATCTTTGCAAATGCAGAAATCCATCAAATTCCAGGAATATGGCAAAATCCAGGCTGGTGGTGAAGGGTGAGGAGGAGTGAGGGATGAGTGTGGAAAAGGAAATTTGGGAATGAGGGGAAAGAGTTCAGGAAAATTCATAATTTAGGGACAAAATCATGGATAAAACATTAATAATTCCTAACAGGAATCAAAGGAAATGCCATAAAAAATCCCCCAAATGGAGCTGTGTTCAGGGAATTTTTATTTTAATTCCCCCTGTAAATAATGAATCATTCCCACATTTTCCTCCTGTTGAGCTCCAGGGGTTATTTTGATACAAATTGTTTTATCCTGGACACAAATCTGAGAAATTCCCATTCATTTTGGGATCCCTGGATTCTGTTTTCCCTCTCTGCACTGGGAAAACTCCACATTTTTCTGTAATTTTGTCACATTTTGCCTCCTCTTTATTTTTTTCCCCTGGTGTTCCCTCTAATTCCAGGGTTGGAATTTTATCAGACGCCTCCCAGTGAATATTTCACCCATTTATTTATACAAATATACAGAATTTACACCTGTTAAAAACAACATTTCAAAGCCATAGCCCTAAAAAATAAATAGGGTGCAGCTCAGCATTTTTGGGGGGTTTGGAACCCCAAACTGGTGCAGGGTGGGTTCAGACCCTTTAATTTCCCTTAATTTTCCTTTTTTTTTTCCAGGGAGATGCCAGAGGAAGGACAGGCTTTGATTTTACTTTTTTTGGGAATTTCCAGAGCCAGGTGGAATTTGCATAGAAAAAAAAGAGATTCAAACTCTTAAATGGGTGAGGAAAGGGCAGCAGAATTCCAGGGTTGGGTGGGGGTGAGAGCAAAAAATAAAAAAAAAAGTTGATTTTTTTATATTAAAAATAATTAAAAACAGTGGTGAAGGTCAATTTTTATAAAGATGTATATCTCTAATTTTATATATATATA
>NC_031776.1:35803205-35806786 GCF_001522545.3 Parus major | reverse complement strand
ATAGCCTCCCCTGTAAAACTTTCCTTCCCTGGAAAAATCACCTGGAATTAAGTGGGGATCAACTGAACCTCCCTGGAAAATTCATTCCCCCAAGGCCACAAAATCCATGAGCAGATTCCTGATTTTCCAGAATATCCCACATGGATTCAGTGACCTGGGGAGCTCTCCAGGAGTCCCAATTTCCCTGTAATTCCCAAAAAAACCCACATTTTGAGCCTAAAAATACCAGAATTTGATAAAGCACGAGTTACCTTGCAGCAGGAATAGGAGAAAAAATGGCTCCTGAAAGAATAATTAATAATTCTTTTAAAAACAATTAATTATAAAAGAGTTTCAAGCAAGTCCATAAGTGCTTTTCTTACTGACTTTGCAAGACAAAGTTGATTCTTTTTTAAAAGTGATGTAAAACATTTTTTTATATATATTTATATTTTTATATATATATATATTTTTGGATCATTTTTACATTACAGGCTCACTGACTTTGCAAACCCTCCCTTTTTCCTGGCAAAATCAGCTTTTATGGATTTTTTTTTCCAGCACTTCCAAACCCTAATAATAAATATTGCATCCGTGATTTCCAAGGAAAACAAACAACACAAAATCCGGGAAATCAAAATCCCGGGAGATGTTCGGGATGGATTTTTTCCTCTTTCAGATTGTGAGGTTTGGGGTAAAAATGGGAAAATATTGGGACTATTGCCCCTAAAGCAGCGGGAATCAGATGAGAGCAGCTCTTCATCCTCCTCTTTCCTCCTGCTGAGGGATGTGGAGTTCAAATCCCGCTGGAAATGAGGAATTTTTGGGATTTCTCTGGTTCGTTTTAGGAATTCCAGAGGTTTTCCGCCTGTCCCGGGGAGCTGCCGCAGGAATTTCCTCTTTTCCAGGTGCTGCTTCCTTGCTGCCAATTCCTGCCCATCCCAGAGGAGCAGGAAATGCTGCAGCCCCCGGTTAGGTGTTAATTACCGCGTGTTAATGAGTGCGTTAATGAGCTGGGAAGTGCCATCATTCCCCAAGGGGAACCCAGCAGTGACACTTCCAATGTGGCTTCTGGCCCGAGATAAGCCCGACTTTACCAGAGTTAGGCTGGGCTTAGTGGCTGCTACGGTCTGGGTGGGATCCAGAACGATCCAGGATGGTCCAGGATGGTCCAGAATGATCCAGAACGATCCAGAATGATCCGGAACGATCCAGAATGATCCAGGATGGTCCAGAATGATCCAGAATGGTCCAGAATTACCCAGAATGATCCAGAATGATCCCGTGATTAGCGCAGGGCTCTGGGAATTCTTTCCCGGAGTTCCCGCAGGAAACGGGAGGGAAGTGGGAATTTCACTCCCTCGGGGTTATCCCAGCGCCGGGAGGGAATCAGCTGGGGCTCAGCTGGGACAGCGGGGTGCTGGCACTGTCCCTGTCACTGTCCCTGTCACTGTCCTGTCACTATCCCCGTTCCTGTCACCGTCATGTCCCTGTCCAGTCACCATTCCTGTCACCATTCCTGTCCTTGTCACCGTCCTGTTCCTGTCCCTGTCACCATCCCCGTTCCTGTCACCATTCCTGTCCTGTCACTGTCACCATCCCCATTCCTGTCACCGTCGTGTCCCTGTCCTGTCACCATTCCTGTCCCTGTCTTGTCACTGTCCCTGGCCCAATCCCTGTCGCTGTCACTGTCCCTCTCTCTGTCCCTGTCCCTCTCTCTGTCCCTTTCGCTGTCACTCTCCCGTGTCGCTGTCCCTGTCCCACCGCTATCTCTGTCCCATCGCTGTCCCTGTCACTGTCCCGTGTCACTGTCCCGTCACTGTCCCATCGCTGTCACTGTCCCATCGCTGTCCCATCGCTGTCACCATCCCGCAGCTGTGGCTGTCGCTGTCACCGTCCCGCGGCTGTCGCTGTCCCTGTCACTGTCCCATCTCTGTCCCTGCCCCATCGCTGTCACTGTCCCATCGCTGTCCCATCGCTGTTACCGTCCCGCGGCTGTCGCTGTCCCTGTCCCATCGCTGTCACCGTCCCGCGGCAGTGGCGGTGAGCCAGCGCGGTGCCAGCAGCGCCAGGCACAGCCCGAGCGGTGTGACCGCGCCCGCGGGTGACAGTGGCGGTGTCGCTGCGGGCGGGGACAGCGTGGCGAACACGGCGTCCGAGGCGTTCCGGGGCAGGGGCAGGTTACAGATGCTGCCCTCGCAGCAGGACGTGCACACCTGGGAAAACAGGGAATGAGGGAAACACCGCTGCATTCGGAAACAGCTCCTGTATATAACATAACATATAGAATACGTAGGATATACTCCAGATATTTTTATATATTCTATATCTGTTTCTATAGTATATATTCTATATATTTCTCATTTATCTCTATATTTGCACACATTATAGTAACAAAATAAACTCCAATTCTATTATTTTTTAGCATTTCTCCCCATAATATATGGGGAGAATATAATATAATATAATATAATATAATATAATATAATATAATATAATATAATATAATATAATATAATATAATATAATATAATATACTTTCATAGATATATATTTTTTTTAAAAAAGTCTCTATATTTGCATCCATTATATTAACAAAATAAACTCCAATTCTATTATCTTTTAGCATTTCTCCCCATAATGTACGATACAATATATAGTATATAATATTTTCACGGGTTTTTTTTCATTTTTCTCTATATTTGCACCCATTATATTAACAAAATAAACTGATATTCTACAATTTTTTATCATTTCATATATATTATTTCATTTTTCTCTATATTTGCACCCATTACATTAACAAAATAAACTCAAAATCTGTAATTTTTTATCATTTCTCTCCATAATGTACTATATAATATATAGTATTATATATTTATATATTATTATCAATAATAATATATAAATATATAATATATAATATATAATATATAATATATAATATATAATATATAATATATAATATATATTATTATTAATAATATATAATATATAATATATAATATATAATATATAATATTATATATTAATTAAAAAAAATTCTCTATTTTTGCACCCATTACTTTAACAAAATAAACTGGAATTCTACAATTTTTTATAATTTCTCCCCAAAATGTCCTATATAATATATAGTATTTAATAATAATAACAATAACAAATTTATTTTTTCATTTTTCTCTATATTTGCACCCATTACATTAACAAAATAAACTAAAATTCTATATTTTTTTAGCACTTCTCCCCACAAGGTACTAAATAATAGATAGTATTATATATTTATATAATATTAATAACAATAATAATTAATAACAGTAACATTATAATTTTTTTTCATTTTTCTCTATTTTTGCACCCATTTTCTGAACAAAACAAAGTGGAATTCTGTATTTCTGATCATTTCCCCACACCTTGTACTCCTCGTGCCTGATGTAGGTGCAGCCGGTGCTCAGACACTCCTCGAGGGCCACGCAGCGCTTGGTGACAGAGACGCTCTCCCCGCTGGCCTTCATCATGTGCTGGCTGAAGCAGTACCTCGTCCCTAAAAAACATGGAAAATCCTTATTTTCCCAATTCCCTGAGAGTCCAGCAGCAGGAGAAAT
>NC_031776.1:35788817-35802851 GCF_001522545.3 Parus major | reverse complement strand
AACTTTAACTTTTTCCACCCAGTGACTTAAGAAAACTCTCTAATCTACACATTCACATTTTTAGTTTTTCTATTTCACAGTTGTTTTCGTGGTGTTATATGAAATTCAAAGTTTTCTTGGATGTCAGAGCCAGGCATCAGAGACAAGGGCACACTCTGTACCTCTGACTCCAGCACCGGATCCCTGGAAGTGTCCAAGGCCAGGCTGGATGTGCTTGAAGCACTCTGGGATAATGGAATGTGTCCTTGCCCATGGAATGGGATGAGCTTTAATGTCCTTTCCAACCCAAACCAGCCTGGGATTCTAGGAAAGCAACACCAGCCTGATCTCATCCCCAGCTGAGCCAGAGGAAAGCAGGGAACAGCTCAAAGTCCTCAACCCCATCCACTGCAAGGAGACAGAAAAGGATTAACTCCAGAATCCCATATTCCACATTTCTGGGAATAACAGGGCCCTGGCAGGGACAGGTGGGTTGGGATGGAACCTGGGATGGGGCTGGTTACCTCTGGGGCAGTAAACATCCGGAGCCCAGCGGTTGCACTCGTAATTATCAGAGGCCTTTTCGCAGGTGAAACACTTAAATCCACGAGGATACGGCGTGGCTGAAAGGAATGGGAAATATGGAGTTAAAAGGGATGGATAATGGAGCTCAAATGGCCCAATTCATCTGGTTCTGTGCTGCTTTTCAGGAGGAAACAGCAACATTTTTTCCTCTTTAGATCCAAATTTCTCCAAATTTTCCTGTCAGTGTCAGCGGGTTGGTTCTGATTTGTAAAATCCCCGTCCCCCACTGCAGGAGAGGCACATTGAGGTCCCTGTGGACTCGTTTAACCCAGCCAAAGTGCCCAGTGCTGACTTCAAAGGGAGCTGGGAATGCTCATTCCCTTGGAATCAGAGCTCACATCCAGCACTGCGGCTTTATCGGTGCTGATAACAAAATATCAGGTGGATTTAAACACTCTGGGAATTGTCCCATTGAGGGAAAGAGCTGCTCCTGCTGAAGGCAGGCTCACGGCCCCAAAGGGAACAAAACCACTTGGCTGAACCTTCAGCCTCTGTCCTAATTTATCTCAGGGCTAATTCCTTAATTGCTCTCCTGGCAGCACTTCTGGGGCACTCTCAACCCATCCTCAAGGTGCTGCCACCTTCTCAGAAGCCAAATAGTGAACAGGTCACATTTCTGAGTAAATTGAACCTCTACAGCTCCAAGGGCCATATCTTGACCCTCTCTCCTCATCCCCTCCTCCCCTTGCTCTGGGCCAGATCCCTTTTGGGAACCAGAGGTGAAACAAGTGGGTTTCATTTCTTGTTTCTTTTTTTTTACAGAATAAGAAATCACCCAGGAGCAACTCTGGTGGGGCTGAGGCTGGGACAACACAATAATTAAATTAATCCCTGCACGTCTGACAGGTCACAGTTATGATCCAAACCAGGAATTTCATCCTGCTTGCACAGGAATATAAATCTTACAGCCTATGAAGCAGTGAGTTTCTGTGGGAAGAGAAGGCAGGGACAGCTCCCAATCCCTGTTCCCATGGAATTCAGCAAGTTTGTGTCTGATAAAGGGAACAGACTGGTGAGGGTCCAGGGAAGATCTAAAGATGCACAACTCCATTGCTGCAGGGATTGCTGGACTCAAGGCAGGAGCTGTTGGTGCCTCAGCAGCTGCCTGTAGCCCCATGTGTCCTTTAAACCCTTTTGATCCAGTTTTACACAGAATCATGGGATGGTTTGTGTTGGGAGGGACTTTAGAGCCCATGTCCCATGGGCAGGGACCCCTCCCACAAAAAAATTGGGATTTCTTCCACACCAGCTCAGCCCTATGAGAGTGAGGACTGTAGAAACCAGGTCCCTCCCAAACAATTCCATGATCCCAGGTAAAACCAGACCAAAGGCAGAGCCAAAATCAAACCAACACAGCCGTGGCTCAAGAAGAAGCGGGAAAACTGAAAACTGAAAATATTCCAGTGGCCTCTGAGGACCATGGAAACGATGACTGGAAGTGGCTTTTGGGTTGGGCTCCTGGGAGAATCTGAGTGCAAACCCACGAGCTCAAGGTTCAGGAGGCAAGTGGTGTTTCCCTTGTCCCTGTCCCAGGGTGGAGGTCACTTACTGGAGGGGTGGAGGTAGACGATGTCCTTGGCGGTGAAGTCGCGGCTCCGCGCGGCCGGAGCGCGGCCGGACAGCAGCAGGAGCAGCAGGAGCAGCCCCGGCGGCCAGGCCATGGCCCGGCCAGGCCCTGCTCATGCGGCGGCCGAGAATCCCCACCTGGGCAGAGGCACAGAATTCCAGAGTTAACCGGGCTGGAAAAGACCTCTGAGACCATGGAGTGCAAGGCACGACCAACCCCACCTTGTCACCCACGCCACGGCACTGAGGGCCTCATCCAGACTTTCCTTAAAATCCTCCAGGGATGGTGACTCCACCACCTCCCTGGGCAGCCATTCCCATGCCCAATCCCTCTCTCCATGAGGAAATGGCAGAGAGCAGGACAAGCACAGCAACCCCACAAGGACCTGGCCACCACCTCGTCCCCACAACCCAACCCCAGAGCCTCCCGCTCCTGGGGTTATTTTGGCATCGACAGCCCTGGAAAAGACTTGGACAAAGGATCTCCCTGGATTTCCAGTGCAGTGGGAAGTTGGATGGTCCCACAGATTCTGCTGACTCCTCATCTTCACCTTCCTCCTGACTCCTCCTCGCTGGCTGGGCCCCATCTCCATGATCCTATGGGGTTCCTACTGACTTTACCTTGGCACTTCCTCTTGGAAAAGCCTCCATCCCAACAAAAGTCACCATTGCATTTTCCTCATCCATGCTCCAAAGGGATTTATTCCCTTTATGATGCCATTAATAATCAATTATTTTTCCAGTGTCTCTGATTGATGGGAACTAATTTAAGCAGAACCAATTAACCACTGTGGCCAATACCTCATTAAATAAACAGCTCAGATTATTATAAACCCTTAAAAATCATGGAAGTGCCTCAAAAATCAAACAGGACAGGAAAATCCTGAAAGGATGAGGCTGCTGAGCCCGACATGAGCTGATGATTTCCTTTGGAATCCATCCAGAACACACAGGGTTGGGATGAGTTTTTACACCCTGATCAACCAGGAGATCTGCAACACTCAGATAACTCCTAAGCAGCTCTGAGTATTTGGTGGTTATTATCCAATAAATTTTATTTTGTTGAGTTTTTTGGTTTTTTTTCAGGAAAGAAATGACGGGGTTGGGGATGTCACTTCCAAATGTTTGTCCCACAGCAGAAATCCACCCAGCACCAGCAGCACAAAGGCTGTCATTGTCCCTCCTGTTACCTGCAAACATTTTTTATTAAAACACAGTGAAATCCATAAAAAAATCCATAAAAAAATATGAGGAAGAAAGATAATTCACAACCCAGTGCTTTAAACTTTGTTGCTTTAACCTTATGAAGAGGGAATTTTGGATTTACTCCATAGATCCCTCTCAGCCAGGGGAGAATGAAATCCTGATTAGAAGCAGACAGGAAGCAAAACAAACCTCTCCCAACCACATGGAAGATGAAAGAAGCGGGTCCGTGTGGGATCTGGAGGGAGAATTTGGAATTTGGGAATATTTTTTTTATCCCAAAAAACACCAGGAAGGTTTTATAAGCCCCACTCTTCATTTCAGTTTTCAGTGAGACCTTCAGGAGCAAAAAATGAGGATTTGATCCTGAGCTACAGCACTAAAAAATGAGGATTCACATCCCAAAAAGAGGAGCTCAACTCCAACTCTCATCAGCAGCCTGTGATTAACAAATTATCAAGGGACAAACAGTTATGGGATCATTAAGGCTGGAAAAGACCTCCAATATCATCAAATCCAACCATTATAGCCATATTACAAGTTAAAATACAGCAAGGTTGAAATAACGTCAGGAATTTCCTCCCAAAGAGACAAGAATTTGTTGGGTTTGCCCATCAGAAGCACAAAAAGCTTTTTGTTTTTGCAGAGCTGATCAAAGCCTTGCAGATGAGGACGTTGGTTTTCCCAGTGTCCCTTTTGTGGGACTGACTGCTCTCCAAATCCCGCGTGGCAGCACTCAGGCATCAGTTTGGAAAAGTGGCTGTTAGAGCTGCCTGAAAGGGTGTCAGAATTCCTCCAGCTGCTCCCTAAAAATATTCACATCCTTCCTCTTGTAATTGCAAAGATTTTAATTGCCAGCTTCTAATGAGTTGCAAGAAACCATGGACAGAGAGAGAGGATTCACTCCCCCACCTCTGTTTTCTGTTTGAAACAGGTTTAATTACAGGCAGAGAATTACAATTTTGAAATCTTCTGGGTTAGAAAATTGTCCAGATCAAGGCAAGCAGGGCCAAAATTTTAAGCTGTGGAATTTAGAGAAGTAGGAAGTGTTTATTGAGCAAACACCTGCCACCATCATTGTCACCATTTGTCACCATGAACACATTCCACCTGCTCATTCCATACTCACAGGTAGGGTAAAACCAGGAATTTCCACAAACATGGAAATACCCTGTGCCAGAAACCCAAACATTTAATATTCCATGAATATTTTGAGTGTGAACACAGGGGTACACTTCATTCTGTCTTCTGTGGGGGGCAAATACTCAGTGATGTTTAAGGTAATGATATTTCACAGAGTGGAGTGGCAAAAAATATCTTGAATTAAAGTAATATTAAACACTTAAGAACTCAATATCCAATAATTATATATTAAATATTCAATTAATTCTATATTAATTCAGAGTTTAGCACACTCATTTTCTCTGGTGTTACACTCACACATAAAAACAAAACGTAAGGAAGGAGATATAAATATAGATCTACAGATATGGATGCACTGTCTTAAAACCTGCAGACATTTGATAAAAAAATTTAGTTTGGTTCCCAAAATCCTACAAAGTTCTAATTTTTTGCAGTGGTGGATTCTCTTCAGGAACCCTACAAGCCCTAAGAAGCTTCACCGAGGGCGCAAAGGGTTTTTCATTCACTCCCAAGCCCCTTTTAGCCCACGACTTTCAGCCAAGACAGCCAAACTTCGTACAAAACTTTTATTTCCAAGAATTATTGGTGGTGTACCAGCTCCCCCAGGGCTAAACCCCTGCTGGCAGAGCAAACACAAGGCACGGGTGGATATTTTTTCCCTCAGAATTCCCCCGGTTCCTCGCACGGAGCCGAGCGCTCATCCCAACCTAATGGAAGCTGGCGCGGCGCGCTCGGAGCGCGGTGGCGGCGGGGGGACACAGTCACACGGCATTTAGATCATGCAGCCTGTTTGTGAAAGGTCCTGGGCGCTGACACAGAAATCCCCCTTAACTCAATCTTCCCAGCTCCAGCGGCACCTCGGAGGCGGGAAGGCCGTTCCCGTTCCCGCTCCGCAGCGGGATGACTCCGGCCTGCCCTTTGCCCCGCCACGGTGGAAATGAACCATTGGAGGCCCTGAGCTGCAGCCCAGTTGCCCATTTGTCAGGTCTCATTAAGGAGGGGACATCTCATCCTGGTTGGCACCAGCGCTGGGGACAATGGAAGGTCCCAGTCCTCCCGGGAAGGGCCAGAGAGGAGGCCGGATATCAGAGCTCTGGTTTTAAAGTGTTGATGGAGGGGATGGTTATTTTTAAGGATGGATTTGTCCCTTCTGTCCTCCTCAAGCTCAGCTGGCTGACCATGATCAAACCCACCAGCTGGGCCAGCTGCAAGTTTGCAGTGAAAACACCATTCCAGGAGGGAAAAAAAAAGCAGGATAAAAGGAGTCAGACACCAAATCTTCCCATACAAACCCTCAGCCAAAGCCAGGCAGGAAGGGATTCCTGATTCACGGATGTTTCTGTGGTTCTCATGCAAGTATGGAATAGGTTGTGGTGTTCAGGGCCCTCCACCTTGCTCCCGTGGGAGATGGAGCATTTCCCTGCTCTCCCTGGATTTCCAGCGCAGTGGGAATTTCCTGGTTGGTGGGAGGTTGATGATTCTCCCTCACAGGAGGTTGATGATTCTGCTGACACCTCATCTCAACCTTCCTCCTCCATCCCCTCCTCGCTGCCTGGGCCTCACCTCCAAGTTCCTACAAGGTTCCAACTAACTTCATCCTCACATTTCCTCTTATCCTTCCCCTCGGAAGGGCCTCTATCTCAGAGCTCCCTAAATCAACTCCTCCTTGAGTGAAATAAGCCAGCAAAAGCCAGGAAAAGTTCCCTCTCAGCAGGCAGGAGACTTTCTGAGCCCTAAAGCAGCGATCACAGCATGGCCAGGCAGCGCCATCTGTGAGAAACCGCCGAGGCCTCAGCACGAGCCGCCCGCTCCCGCGAATTCTGCTGTGCAGGGTCAGCTGGGCCATCCTTCCTCTGCCTTAGGATGATTATTCCTCAGTGGGAAACAAGTCCATGGGAACGCTGAGCAGCCTGACGAGGCTGGAAGAGCTGTTCCTGGAAGCAGAGTCTTCCCTTCTCCAGGAATTCCGCCTCATGCACCTCCCCGGTGTGACTTTTGCAAATAACTCCGCAGATTTTCCTCCTGCCTTTCTTCCAGGTCACACAAAGCTACAGGCTGGACTGTCCATCGCCAAATTTAGAATATTTGGGTTCGTCTTCATCCCCTTCCAGCTTCCAAATCGAAGCCCAGCTCTCTGCCTGTGCCATCACTATCCAAAGACAAATGGGAATGGCGATGGAATGTTTTCCATCTGGCAGCTGTGCCAAATCCCAGACAACAATCCCAAGGACTATTTGCAATTTCTCCAGCTCTAATTGCCTTTTTCCCCTTCTTCTTTATCCTGCCCAACCTTTTTGTCTATTCTATTTATTTCTTTTGGTTCCCACCACGCACATAAAAAGGTTATGGAAAAAAACCTGGAGTTCTTATGCATTGCCTCCAAATCCAGATTTTTTTTCCACGTGCCATTTAGGGGATTTTATTGTCTGTTTCACCCCAGGAATGGTTAAATGTACATCCCCCTCCCCATAAAATGGCACAAAGTGAAGCTCTTGTATCCAAAGAACCTCTCAGAGCTCTTGCAGAGGGGTTCACTGCCTCTCCTCAATTGCAGTGAGCAAGAGTAATTAAACAATCAAACACAATTAGTGCACTAATTACTCCCAGGAACGTGGCCCATCTAATCGCCTTGCTGCTAATTACAAAGCCTGGAGTTCATTGAGCTAAAAGCCCCGGACCTGGGGAAGTGAAGGGGGGGACAATATGTTCCCTCTCACGCCGCCTTCCCTCGGATGCAATTTAATCTTTCACAGGATGTGATTCCAAGGTTATTTTACAGCCAGCACTTGGCTCCTATTTTCAACCTCAATCACTCACATTTTCAGTCCCACCAGCAAAACTTTCCTCAGGTCCTTCATCTTTTAATGATTTGGGGTAAAATGTCACTTCTATTCATCCTCGGGCTAGCTAGGCTTCAGAAAAACACAGGGATGGAATAAATACATTTTAGTGGAATGTCTAAGACACTTAATATTTGGTATTAAGGACGGGGGGGGAAAAAATGAACTTAAAATTCAGGCAGGCCATGATATAAGAAAATGCAATTTCTGCAAATAAATTGTCAAGCTGAGCAGGTGAAATATTCCAAGCTAGACATAATTCATTCCCATTTTACTCCATGAATGTGGTGCAGGGAACACCACTTTTTCCTTCCTTTAAATATTAATATTAATGAAATATTAATTATTAATATTATTAACATTACTAATATTTATTATTATAGTTAATATTAAATATCAATTATTAAATATATGGAATATTCAAACCCATGACCATGAACACCTCTGAATCAGCAGGAAAACGGGCATGGATGATGCAAACAGATCATTTCAAGACCAATTCCTGGGGTTTTGCGTGGTCAGCAATAGAGGCAGGAAGGGCAGAAAGTCCAGGGGGATGTGGGAGATCAGGGTTTTGCTCAGTTTGGGAATTTTGGAAGCCCCTCAGCACACAGGCTGACCTCAATGCAAGGAGAGCCCCCAGACAGCCTGGCTCCACAGAGACAGGACAAGGAAACCATGCGTGAGCACAGAAATCCTGGGGTTTCCCTGCTAATACGAAGTGAAAACCCTCAGTTACCGAGTTCCAATGGCCAAGGGGAGGAGAGCAGCTAAATCATTCCCTAAATAAATATTTGAGTTCACTGGTGGAGCTGAAAGGGCTCCTCTTCCCAAGGCAGGGATGAGATTTCTGTGGATCACACATTCCCTTCTCCTCAGGAAGCTCCTGTGGCAAAAGGAGGGAGGGGCAGGAATTTCAGGACAGGGAGGCTCTGACTGCTGGTCCAGAGTTGGTGAAGGGGGCAGGTGATGTTCTCCTGCAGATAAGCAAAATGAAGTCCCAAGGAACTAATGTAATTAAATTTTAATTTAATTGAAATTAAATTTTGCTCCATGTGGAAACAGCATCCTGGGCCATCTTTCCTACTTAAACCAAGCAAGAGCATGCCAGTTACTGGGAAAAAGGGAAATAATGCAGTGTGAGAGAATAAAACTCAGCCAAAACAATGCCAAAGAAACAAGGGAAATAAAAATTAAAAAAACAACAACAGGAGAACATGTTCCATGTTTATGACAAGAGCTGGAAAATAATCAAAGCTGCAACCAAGACATGAAACCCGTCAAGAAAACGCTTTTCTAGTCCATGTTCCAGCTTGGCAGGTACATGGGAACAGCACTTTCAGCAGAATGAGATGACATTTTAAGATGAAATATTTATTATGTCAACAACCTTGGAAGCAGGAGGATCCTCAGTATTTTTAAAGGATCAAAGGAACAGTTGCTGAGCCCAAAGTCATCCTGGGTAAACTCCTGGAGCATTTTGTTTGTGCTACAGCAAAAAATAATTCACATAGTAAGAAAATTACAAGGGAGGGTCATTGGGATGATGGGGGAAATAGGTCTCCAAACAATCCCATCATTTTCCAGCGGGCAGGACTCTGTCTCTGGCTGTGAGACTGTTCTAGGGATAATTGGGAGGAGACCAAAGCAGAAAACCAAAGCTCCAAACCCTCCTGATTACAAAAATGAATTCTACCCAATTAACCAAGCGTGCTCGGGCCAAATTAAACCCCAGCTTAGTGACATCTCCAAATCTAATTGGTGAAAAGGGCACCTCCAAAAGATATTTTTTTCCTCCCCTCCCATTTCCCTGCAATTCTGCATTCAGTATCTTTGAGCCAAAAGTATTGATAAGAAACTGATTGGAGGCTGACATGAAAGAGGGAGTTTGTCCCTCCTGCACCAAACTGTGCTTTAATAAAGCCAGACATCAATCTGCACCATTGTGTCCCCACTCTCTGGCGGGATTTGTGACAGTTCCTCTGGGACATCACCTCGCACATTTGCCATGCTAGATTAGGCACCGAGCCACAGCCGCCCGAAAACCAGCTCAGAGCAGCGCCAGGGCTCAGCCCCGCCACCATCACCTCGCACAAATGAGCTTTTATTGTTATGAACCCGGCTAAAATTCCAGCTTTCTCCCCTCTGAGAAGTGTTTTGACCCATCATTGATTGCACTGTTATTATTCCTTGCCTCAATTATGAGATATTAATGAATCCTGCTTTTCCCAATTCCTGCTGTAATACCGTGGTTTGCCCCAAATAATTTAATATATGCACGTAGCAGTTAACAAGCACCATGTGTCACTTTTCCAGCCCTGGACACGCAGGGATGAGGCCATGGAAGAGCTCCCTGCCCCTGGCAGTTCACCCAGAGTTCATCCCATTTTTTATTTCCCGACCCTTTGGCACAACGCACCCGAAATCCAGGGAAGCCACAAAAGGAGAGGACACTTGGGAGGACAACACCTCTGCTCTCCACCTTTCCAAAGAGCACATCTCAAACCAGGCTGGACAAGATGCCTCATGGAAAAACCCTCATGGAAATAATTGGGAATTGGGGATGGCCTGGCCATTCCCAGCTGTACAATTCCGAAATCTCCGTAAAATCTAAAGACCAACGACCCTCCTTCAAGGATCCTTTAGATAAGTACCTCGTTCTCATTTTTATCTTGATAAAGTAGCTCGTGTTTGGATAATCTGGATAAATCCAAATTTATCTGAGTTTCTACGTCAAAATAAATAAGAGTTTCTTGTTCTATTTTATTATTTCTGCTGCCACTCTTTGCTCCTTAAGGACCGCAACAGATTCTGTTGTAAATCTCTTTGCAGAAATTGCCATAATTAGTTGTATTTAAAGAGCCAAATTCATCTCATTTTGTATTTTGTGTCCTGGGACACCAAATTTCAAATATTTTCCTCCAAAAGCTTTGCTCAAAGTCATCCCGCTCCAGTTTTAATGTGTATTTTATTTGGTATAAATTAGAAAAGCTACATATCATTAAATAATATGAAATAAACCCAAATGAGAACTGACCAATTAATGTACTTTCAGCTGTCTGGTTAATCCATGGGGTAAACAAATCCTTAATTCATGAAGATCTTTATTAGTTTTTCCAGAAAAACAAAACCCAGCAGAACCCAAAACAAACCTTCTTCTCCATAAGAACACTCAGTGTTATTTCAATCCCAAGGCAAATTAATTGCCACTTTTCCTCCCAGAAAAATCAATTTAATTCCTTTATTTTTTCAACAAAAAAAAATTCTAATTAAGAGAAAACTCATCCCCAGCACGATGGGAAGCTCTAAATCACCATCCCCATTTTAGCCACCGCTCCCAGGACAGTTCCAAACTTCCAACATCACAATGAGGGGTCTCCGTGGATATTCCCAAGATGGAAATTTGGGGTTTCTCCCTGGATTCTATCACATAAATGTCCTGGAAAGATGAGCAGTGTAGGTGCCTTCCCACAGAAAATTCTTTACCCTTGTGCAGAAAGTCACTCCTTTTTGTTTAAGTCATTACAATTTACAGATGGACAAAATGAATAACCAAATTAATTTTAATTTTAATCCATTATTCTGAAGCTAAAATGAACAATTTTGCTGTTCCAAGTTGAGTTTGGAGGAAACTATTTATAAAGTGCATTAACTTTAGAAAACTCCAGGAACATTTCACTCCCCCAGCACTCATTTCCTTGTAGATTTAATATTTTCATTCAATTTTTACACAAGTTCGTTGCCCTCCCTGCATTTTGTTTGTAGAGAAACACTGTCAATCAATTTTAATGTGTTAAAATTATTAAATTTATATTAAAAATTATTATTAAATTATTAAAAATTATTAAATATTGAAGTATGGGCACAATACAATATTATAATGAAAGATCCTGTTATAGCCCACAGTTAAAAAGGGAAAATATTGCCATGATCTATAATTGTCTGCCAGCAGGTCAGAAAGCTGAGGCATAAATTTAATTTTTAGTAAGAATAAATAGATAAATAAATATTTATTTAATAAATAAATATTTATCAAGCTGCTCAACAGTTCTGCCAGCAGAGAACCAGGCTCTCATCCTCATGGATTTCACCCCAAAACAAACCTTATAAATTTTAAGCCATGTCAGAAAATATTTTTTTTTTGTGTTGTTTTCTCTGTTATTTTGGTGGGTTTTAGGGGGATTTTTTGTGGTTTATTTTTTAATTTTTTTCATCCAATTGTTGCTCCAACCCACCAGAAATAATTCCCAGGAGCTCATGGAATATTTACTGTGTTTATTCAGAGTTAACTGCAAATAACCCTGTGCCCAGGGATAGGAAAAGTGAATTTCCCTGAAACAACAGTGCCTGGATAACAGAAATTTTTCCAAAATAACAACATTTTATTCACAATAAGCAGAATATTTCTGTTTTGTGGCAGAAATAATGCTGGCATGAATAAAGCTTCCTAAAAATGGTCTCAGATGAAAAGGGGTGGGAAAATAATTGAGGATCTTCCTGGAATGCCCATGAGAGAAATCCCGAGGGTCACGGGGCCATCGCCCAGTGCCCAGGGGAATGGAAAACCCTGGTTTGGGTTATACAAAAATGAAAATAACCATAAAAATGAGGGGAGTGAAGCACAAACACAGCCAGGAGCTGGGACAAAGAGCTGGACATTGCCTGAGATCAGCAGGGAAAGGGAACAGGAGCTGAGGCGGGAAGGGAATGGGATGTCCAGGATGGGGACAAACCCAAGTGTTTTGAACAATTTTTATGGAATCCCAGACTGGTTTGGGTTGGAAGGACCTTAAACACCGTCCCACCCCACCCCTGCCATGGCAGGGACAGCTCCCACCATCCCAGGCTGCTCCAGCCTGGCCTTGGGCACTTCCAGGGATCCAGGGGCAGCCACAGCTGCTCTGGGAATTCCCAATTCCCAATATCCCATCCATCCCTGCCCTCTGGCACTGGGAGCCATTCCCTGGCTCCTGTCCCTCCATCCCTTGTCCCCAGTCCCTCTCCAGCTCTCCTGGAGCCCCTTCAGGCCCTGCAAGCCCCACATCTCTTTCCACCTCACCTCGTAACCAAATGGGGAAAACAGAAGCTTTTTGTGGCACATCAATTAAGACCTAACCCCTCCTTGGTGTTAATTAAACTTTAAACCTCTCCTCATCTGCCCTGCTTCCTGCAAGATGCAAATGTCTCATCCCCTTGGCATTGCAAAGTCCTCTTTCCCAAGGTTTTTTTGGAATATCACCAGGAATTCAGGAGCCTGCCAGCTCAGAGATGTTATCTTCTACAAAAAATCCCTCAAAATCGTGCTCCAACTCATCTGCCTCAACCACTCATCTCCAGAACAGCCCAAAAGCTCTGCTCAGATGTTTGCTGCTTCTTTATTTACCAGAATCACCTGACCTAAATCATTGCTCCAGGTCAAAATGCCAGAGAAATAAATTTAAAAAAACAAAAAACAAATAGAGTTTGAACAGTTTGGTTTTGTGTTTATAATCCAGGCTTTCTCCTCTATGCAACAGAATTAACAGATGAGCAGGAAAGGTCTCATCCCTCCACAGAGAATTTGGTTCTTCCACACCTGCACACTTTCAATCCTAAAATTTTTCCCAGCCTGGCCACGAAAATTGTTTGCCTCAGAATAGAAAATAATCCATTATTTAAGTGTTTCCTTTATAGTTTTTTTAGTAAATAATAATTTTTAAATACAAAAAGTAAAATAATAAAAATAAAATTCCAAGGCAAAGTTGAACAGGCCTTGGAGCAACCTGGGATAGTGGAAGGTGCCTGTGGCTGGGGTTGGAATGGGATGAGCTTTAAGACCCCTTCCTAAATTCATGAAAGGCATCACCTGCAGCCCTGATGGCTACAAATCCCTGATAAAACAGCAGATCCCAGCCCAGGTGGAGGCACCACTCTGGGAGATCAGGTGGATTTTCAGTCCCAAAAACCACAGAGGGGACAGAGCAGAACCCAGAACATCCCCCCAAGCTTGCTCATCCTCTGGAACCCCGATCACAGCTCAGAAAAATTCATTTTTCATCTCAAAACAGAAGAGAAGAAATCAAAAATGTGCTGTACAACCTTCTCCTGTTATGAGAGACTTGCAGATATTTCACATTTTTCATGTATTATCAGGTTTGTGGAGCTCCAAGCCACGCTCTGTGCCAGAGATATGAGGTCATGGAGCTGAAGTTCTGACTCCCTGCCAGCTCGAGCTGTGATATTAAAAGAAGCCAAAATGAGTTTCCTGTGCAAAACTGGGAACAAAAGAGCATTTTTCCAGTGCTACCCCGAGGGTTCATAGGAATCTCAATGTCCATCTTATCTCAGCATCAGCTCCTGCATGGAGCAGAAATCCAGAGTGGGCTCTTCTGGGATGTGTTTAAATCAGGGCAGAGACACAGAGGGATCCTGGCAGGAGCTCTCAGCTCAGCCATTCCCAACGAGCTGCTCCTTTCCCAAACCAGGATGGGGTGGAAGGTGCAGCCTCCAACCACAGCTGGAGACACCATGGGCTCTGTGACCATGGAATGGGTGGGAAGGGACCTGTGGATCATCCCATCCCACCCCTGCCATGGCACCTCCCACTGTCCCCGACTGCTCCAGACTGGCCTTGGACAATTCCAGGGATCCAGGGGCAGCCACAGCTCCTCTGGGAATTCCATCCCAGCCCCTCACCTCCCTCCCAGCCAGGAATTCCCAATTCCCAATCTCCCATCCA
>NC_031776.1:35784785-35788568 GCF_001522545.3 Parus major | reverse complement strand
CCTTCCCTTCTCCAGGGGAACATTCCCAGCTCTCCCAGCCTGGCTCCAAGGGGGCTTCAGCCTCGGAGCAGCTCCAGGGCCTCCTCTGGACCTGCTCCAGCATCTTCTGATGTTGGACCCAGAGCTGGAGGCAGCTCTGCAGGTGGGGTCTCACCTGAGGGATAATCCAAATTCTCACCCCATCATCTCCAGGATTTGCCGCAGTTCCACCCATGAAGGGCTGGACTCGGGAGATTTCTCCCTCAGCACAGCAGCCCAAGACCTGGTGATGGTGATGTTTCCTTTAAGCAACCTCAGTGCTTAATTTTATACATCAGAGACCCAGAACAAAATCAGGAATTGCTGCTCTGTCCAGTCAGATGAGCTGCAGGGATTTTGGATTTGGAAAGAATAAGCTGTTATTAAATTCTCACCCAAAACACACAAAAATAAGGTGAAAAATCCAGCAAATGAACAAAGCTCAGACAGACCTGAGAGCGCTGGGCCAGCCCTGCCAGATCCTGCTGACAGCTGCTGGAAGCACATGGAATCTTTTCAGGACTGATCACCTTGAAAATAATCCTCCCTCGAGAAAGCTTCTGGTACCTAACAACATAAACCATGCTCAGAGAAACATGGGAAGGACTGTGAGGAAAGGTCTCCTTGGAAAAGCAATGAGAATAGGAATTATGGAATGGTTTGGATTGGAAAGAATTCTCTAATTCCAACTCTCCTCCATGGATGTTGGTCAGGAAGAAAAACTGGAGATAAACACTGGCAACAATGAACACAATTATCAGGAACTTTAAACCAAGCAGGACAAAACTGAAGTCAATGGTTTGGAATTGCTCTCGTTTCCTGAAGATGCAGGATGCAAACCAGCAGGGAGGTGTGGGATCAGCCTCGGGAATGAGGCTCTCAAATCCATCAGAATGTCCTTGGGACCCCAAACACCAGTGTGAATTTGGATGTGCACACTTTTCATTCTTCTGTCACCTGAGAGTTTAGCAAACACCAGATTCTTCCCTGCCTCCAAGGAGAGCCACATTTTACTGCAAATTACCACATTTTAAAAATAAATTACACATGAAGTGCATGCCAAAGCCATCCCCACAACTTGCCCTGTTGGGTAATAAAAGCTCAGTTCCTCTCCTTGACTCTGAGCCAAGAATCCATGGGGAAGATGCTCCGGTGTCCACGAAACTCTGGGAAAATCCCACACTTTTTTATATAAAGATGCACCAACATATTTGTCCCAAGACATTCTTCCGCTCCTGAAAGCCACACAAAAACGTTGCTGCAAGACTTAAAAACCTCTTCCCACAGAGGTTCCAGGTGTTTCATCTTCCCATGAAACATCCCATGGATTGATCCTGGATGTAAGGACAAATGACCCTGAATTGAGACTGGAATTGGAATCATCCCAGCAACAAGTGTGGTTATAATATTGCTCCTATTTTTGGCACCTCGACATAATTTTCATGTGACATCAATGGTTCCCTTCATATTTTTGGCAGCCAAGCCAGGAAAATCCCTTCCCAAAACCCCCTCCCAGCCAAGGAATTCAAATGAAAATGGGAAAAAGAAGTGGCAGACACCCGGAGCTCCACACCTCGCACGGGGACAATTTGGTGCAGGGTCCAAAGCACCCAAACCTGTCCTAATCACCTTGAGCTCATTAATTTACAAAGCTTTGGCCCAACTCTCGGGGCTGGCAGATGATCAAGCTCTTAGTGGATGTGATTCAAACTAATCCACTAAAAGGCACTTAATTCCAGCAAGGAAATCAGGACTTTTCAATTATTAGAAGTGCTAAAAAGTTTTACTGCCAGCAGACTTTCAAGGTGAGGGGAGAAACGACGCCCAGCTCCATCCACGGGGGTTTCCCACCTCAAATCCCACCACCAAATCCCACCCCATGGTTCCCCCAGTCCCCTTTCACTGGAGACAGGGAAAAACCCAACTGGATCCAGCCTGTGGTGTTGCTGATTTTCCCCTTTTTCATCCTTCAGATGCCATTTTCAGTATGGTTTCCTAGGGAAAAGAGGATTTTGTCAAGCTGGACAAAACTTGGATCCATCAGGGAATTTGGCCAGGCTGGAAAGGAAGGGAAGGTTGGGAAGTTAATGAACATTCTGTGATGGGAACGTCCTCCAGCTGCCTCAGCCAAGGAAAACCCCACACTCCCATCAGTGCCTCACCAGACACCAAAAAACCCCAAAAAACCCAAAATCCAACCGAGAAAAAAAGAAATAAAAGTTTTAAGTTTTTAAGGTATCCAACCATGGAAAAAAAAATCAAATTATGAATCAGGATAAGACCCAAAGTTGTAAAAAGCAGCTTGCTCAGACATGGGGCTCGTGGTGTCCTTGGAGCCAGGAATGTTGCTGGGAATTTGCTGTTAAACTGGGTCATGCTCAAGGTTTTTATTTCAACACTTCCAAAAAGCCAAGGCCTTGAACACCAAACCAAGCAGCACCAAATGTCATTTCCAGATAAAATATTTTAGTGTATATAAACAGCAAAGCAGGTAAATATTCATTTAATAACACTCTTGGTTGCCTTAATTAAAATTTCCTCCAAAAAGCAATTCCACAAACCAAAAAAACCACTCCTGAGGACAAAAACCACTGAAAAACCACCTCTTTCCCTTTTTCCACTTGAACTTTAGCTCTAAACCCAAGGTAGAAGATGTTTAAAACCTCTGTTTTCTTAAAAAAAAAAAAAAATTAAAAAAAAATGGTGATATTTTTAAAACACTGTAAAATGCCCCAAAGATGCTTTGTACCCTGTTAAACATTTAAGCAGTGCATGGCTTGGTAAATACAAACTGAAAATAACTTAATAGCAATGGAAGTTCTATACTTAAACTGCAGCTGGAAAAAACAACTTTAAAACCTTCTCAATCCTTGAAGGCCAACTGACCAATATAGAGATCTCTGTATTTGTGAACAGGTTTCATAGAGTTATATAAAATAGATATTTTAGATGGATGAAATAGATATTTAAAATGTTTTTTGTATCTTTACCTGTGGATGGACACATCACCCAGCAGACACAGGAGGTAAAATGAGGACGACAAGGCCACTTAACCTTTCCTTGGGACGTGAGGAACTCGCCACAAACCTCTCCTCGTTCCTGCCTCCATGGATACCCCAAAACTTCTCCACCAAACAACCTCCTTGGACAAAATAACCTCCACAAAATCCCAGTGGGTATCCCAAGGGTCCAAAGTGGATATTTATGGATGGCTGCCAAGGCTGGATCCCAACCCCGCGCTCACCCACTCCTGCGCCGCCTTGGATCTTCCCGGGGAGGGCTGGAAGCTCCTTAAGAGCATGAAGACATCTCAAGAGATATTAACTCTTAATATCTGCAGACTGGCATCTGCTTCCCCGGCAGTTTAGCCCCAAATGTACGTCTGGGAAGAAGGAGAGCCCTAAAAGCAGGTGGGATTTCTGTGAAATCCAGCCCTGCACTGCTTTGGCTTTAGAATCTTGTTATGTGAACGTGAGAATCCCAGGAAAACAAACTCCCTCTGGTGAAATATTGAGGGTTGGGGAAGGCTGGTCATGCACAAAAACAAAGAGCTTGGTAGGTGTAGCGAAAATAAAACGTGCAAAAATAAATTCAACCCCGTTAAATATTTAAAAATACATAAAACAATAATAAATTCATATAAAACCACAGGAATAGGTAAAAAAAAATATTTAAAATATTATATTTATATAATTTATAAATTATATGTATATATATTTATATATAAAATATATTATATATTATATATTATATATATTTTATATT
>NC_031776.1:35760630-35783994 GCF_001522545.3 Parus major | reverse complement strand
AGCATTTTATTCAATCCCTCAAAAATAACAAGCATTTTATTCAATCCCTCAAAAATAACATCTGAATAGGAACCTGGTGGGATTTGCTTTGTTTATTCAAGAATTGTATTAGTTGGTGTGAAAAACAACAAAATTCTATTGTTTTGTTGTAAAACAAAAAGAAAATTGTGAAACAACAAATAGATTAAAATCTGCAGGAGCTGGAAAAGAGAAATCCGGGGGTTTAATGAAGAATATTTCATGATTTCAATATTTCTTCTCTTTCCTACCAACCTCATTTTTAGGTGAATTTGTGGCATATATTTATAGCATAACTCCACCTTCTCTTCCAGACACAAAATATTTACATTATAAATCCACCCTGCAGCTGATTAAACTCCAAAAAGGAGCTTGTCAAGCCCTTCCCTTCTCCCGCCAGACACAAAAATTCCTGTTTTCCATAACGGGAATTTCGAGGCACAAAAGGACAATGAGCTGAAATCACCCCAACTGCTCTCCAGGAGCAGAGCTGGAAAACACTGGAGTCACCCTGGGAGGTGATTCCAGCTGGGAATCTCTGCCTGGATAAAGGAGAGATAACAGTGAAAGGGAATGGGGGCTGGAGTTTAAAAATTCCAACTGTCTGGGGAGGAGAATGTAAATCAGTAAGTAAATGAATAAATCAATTAATTAAGAGCAGCAGGTGAGGAAATTTCCTGAGAAAAGATATTTTTGAGGATTTTTTTAAAATTAATTTTAGGGGTTTTTTTAATTTTAGTTTTAATTTTAATTTTAATTTTAATTTTGATTTTAATTTTAATTTTAATTTTTAAAAATTTAATTTAATTTCAGTTTTTTAAACCCCACATTTAATAAGCTCAAAATTAGGCAAGATTAGGAGTGTGCAGCATTTCTGGATATAAACCAGCAGGAAAACCCTCTCCTTCCATGATTTCCACTTTTCCAGAGTAATTTTATTCCCTGCACTGTGAACCAATCCCAAATCCCAATAATTTCCTCTGTTAATCTGGTTTTATACTGTTTTTTTTTTAAGCACAGCACATCCCATAGCAGGGCAACTCCCTCCATGGGACAAACCCCAGGAATTCTGCGACCTGCCTGATGCTGAAATATTTCCCTTCCCATTTTTCCAGCCAAATCCCTTTCAGTATCCACAGGGATCATCCCACAGCGAGCCAGGCACCTGCCTGGGAGTCGTAATTCGTCTGCACAGCAGCTCAGGAGATGAAAGCAGAAACACACAAAAGCTCAGGGTTGACTGATAGGAAATAATTGCAGGCAGAATTCCAAGAGAGGAATTTATGTAATTCTATTAAAGGCACTTGTAGAGGAAGAGAATGAAAAAAAAACCTCCTCAAATTTAAATAGAACTCACCAAGAATTTGATAAAATACAGGAATAATTGGCATCAAACAAACAAAAGACATAAAAGGAAAACACGATAAAATTTTAATTATAATTGAGGTAATTCATCTTTTCCTATCACATTTAGGAGGTCATGTAGAATATTTAGCAGTTTATAAAGAATATTTAGCAGTTTATATAGAATATTTATCAATTGATATAGAGTATTTAGATATTTATATAGCATATTTAACTTTTCCTATCACATTTAGCAGTTTATATAGAATATTTAGCAACTTATAGAGAACAGCCAGCTATTTGTATAAAATTAGGAAGCCCCTGGAAGACCTTACTTGGGAATACACACCGACGGAGCAGCAGGAGGGATATTTTTATGTCATCATCCCAAATCCATCCCAACTTTGAGGCTTCCACGAAGGATTTCCTGAGAATTCCAGCAAAGCCAATTCCTGGGAGGGGGTGCAGCTCGTGCTGAGTGCATCTGCAGCATCCCTTGGGAGACAGCCCCGGTCTTAACTCCCTGCCCTGGCACTGCTGGCAGCCCGATAAATAGGAATATTGTGGATTCACAGGGAAGCACTGGAGAAGGAGCTGGACCGAGGATCACGTAGGCACAACTGGGCAATGAACAAATGGCCTTTTATATTGAATTTTTCCCCGTTTTAACACGTGCCAAGGGATAAACCGTGGGTTTATTGGGTGTGCAGATGTCCAAAATAGATATTTATGGGGTTAACAATTATTTATTGTTGGTGGGGAAGGAGTCCTGCCTCCAGACACACATTTCTGCTGCCAACCCCATAAAATTTCCACAGCAGATTCATAAAAACTCAAGCAGGGACAACAAAATGGACGGGGACGAGCCCAAATAGTGGCCCTGATGGAAAACGATGATTATTTCTGGGAACATATGGCCACGGAGGGATAAGGACTCTGCTCCTCTCTGAGTAGGTCACACCACACCACAAAGAACACAGAAAACCCACCAGGGGCAAAACGGGTTTAGGACAGGAAAAAAAAATTAGGAATTATTCACTTTGTAGGTAAAAAAGATGGATTTCCAGCAAGTCTTGTCATTCAAACTACAAAACAAAACCCCCACAGAATTCAAAATAATTTTAAAAAAAGTGGTGGTATAATCTTGGGATTTATTTGTACTTTTGCTCTTCTTCTCCCATTACACCACAAGGAGGGATTGTCTGAGGTAGAAATCTCTCCAGAGTGGCAAAGAGCCACCAGAAATTCTACCTTGCCACCTCCTTTTTTGTGTTCCCAGCAAGCCAAGATCTCTTTCCAAAGGCAGATCCCAATCAGCATCGCAGCCACGGCACCTTTCACCCAGGGCCCACGTCAGCCGCCCCAGGGCTGAAATAACAGTTTGTTTTCGAGCTAAATGAGTTCATTTTCACTAAATAGGTCTCACTGAGTCAGTCTCATGGAGCCAGACCATCAGCAGCCACCTCCAGCTCTCCCCAGAGTTCTCCAAGGTCCTCGGATCGCTTGACCCCAAGGACTCGCTCTGCCCACTCCATCACATCAACCTGACATGAGGACAACACGGGGCAGGAGGAGGAGGGGGGTCAGAACTTCCTGCCCTCAGGTCCGAAAAGTCATCCTGAGGGATGTCCAGCATTTATTTCTCGTGCTCCTTAAATCCCTTTATTCATCCAGGCCGTGAGAAACTGGATTGATCAACAAATCTTGGGATGCAACTTGGGTTTCCATTGGAAAACCCCAACCCTGCTGATGGGCAGAGCTGAAAGCAAATAATTTATTCCATTTCCAAGCTCCCTTGTAACTTATCCTCTACTTTTACACCAGAGAGTGGCAGGAAATCAGCCTCGAGATCAGACACGCGAGCGCCAAATAATGGAACCGGCGGATCGCTGACGCATAAATCAAGTTTTAGATTTACAGGGAACAAGTCCCCCACTGTAACCTGGCCAGGAGGACTTTTCAGATGTTTTTATGTCAGCACTGGCCTAAAAAAAAAAAAATCCAGTGGGAATAGGAAGAGTTGGATTCCCTCCCTGCTGGCACCTCCTGGGGCTGTAGGGAGGCAGCGGGGTTAGACCCAAGGGCAAGCCTGGTTAAACCCTGTCCTTGCTGCTTGCATAACTAATGAGTGGATGCTGGGATTCGTTTTATCCCAGCAGCCCTAATGAGCTAAATCATTTTGAGATCATTTGTCTCACCGAGGATTTGTTTTTAGCTCGTTCCGCCGCTGAGAAAACACGGATCTGGCGGAGAAACCCCATCCCCACGCCTCGTCCCTGGCAGAGCTGGACCCTGCAAGCTCAGCACTGAGCACAATCAAGCAAAAATGGAAGATTTCGTATTTTCCTGTGCTGCTTCCAGCACTAGTTGCAGAGGGAACGCCAACAGTGAGTTTCCACAGCAGGAAAATAACGCACAGCTCTGAAATCCGCGGGATTCCGCGAGGCTGGAGAGGGATGCGGAGCCAGCCTGACCCCCTGACACCACCAGCAGCTCTGAGCCAGCCTGGTCCTCCCATCTCGGTGCAAAACGGCTTTTCCACAGCAATAAAAACAAGGATAAATCCAGCAGAGGTTGTTCTAAAGGTGTGTTAATGGTCACACCGCGGATTTCCACCCTCTTCCCACCGGGATCTCTGTGCTTTACAACAATTCCCACAGAACGAGCTCTCTGAAGCAACAGAATTATTATTTTTTATATAGAAAATACATTTACTGTGCCAGCTCTGCCCACTGGAAGTTCCCAATCCATCAGCCCAGGGGCTGGTGTGGCCTTAAAATGAATCTTGATTTTAAAAAATGAACCACAGCCTGGGATCCTGACACTGGAAAAATCAACCAACATGGTTACAAACGATGGATATTCCTGCAGGGACTCCCACAATTTGGGCAGGTTTTCACACCTATCCATGTCCATTGCCAAGTAAAAATTCCCAAAATATAGGAGGAATTATGTGGCTATGGAAAAGAATTGTCCAGCTCATTGTACTGGCAAGTGATGTTTAAGAATTTAATTTAATGATTATCAAGAAATTGATAATATTCGCTCCACTTCAGCAGGAAAGAGCACACACACTGGCTACAACTGGAATCACAATTATTTATCTATGAAATCAATTTAATTTTTAATTGAATTTAGTCCAAAACTCGGCTGGATGGGGCTTGGAGCAACCAGTGGAAGGCGTCCCTGCCCACAGCAGGGATTGGAATGGGATGAACTTTAAGATCCCTTCCAACCAAAATATTCCATGATTTTTTTAGAGAGCAGCGTTTTTTAATTAACAGGAAAGAATAGCAGGAAGCTCTTTAGCAGCAGCACCGTGATTCTCTTTTACCCACAACAAATATAATTATTCCCTTTGCTTCCATTCGGAAAACAACTTGTGAAGAGCCCCATTTCCATAGAGAGGCTCTCAAAAAAAAATAAAATAAAAAATTAAAAATGATGATAATCACAGTCCCAGTCTCCTGCCAAACCCCAGAGCCCCGCTGGGGAGCGGGGCAGGACCAGCCCCGGGAGCGCCTCCATCGCCTCTCCGGAGCCAAAAACACCCGCAGAGCCCTCTCCGGCGGCTGTGACCCCAAAAAAATGGGAATTCGGTGGGAGAAGGGGGTGTTTGGAAGGGAAGGGAGGGTTCCAAACGCGAAAATCCCTCCAGCTCCCCCCGGGGCTCATCCCGCCGCAAACTCGGGGCCGCTTCTGCTCCTGGAGCGGAGCGAGGAGCGCCCAAATCCAGCTGGAATCGCCGAGCCAGGGCTGGGGGCAGGAAAAATGGACATTTTCCCTTTAACCCCACACAGGCACGGGTTTGTTTTGCTAAGCACGTGTCAACCCGAGTGACTTCCCGACTTAAAAATAATCGCTTTTTTTCGCTGTAGCAACAGGGAAAACAATGGGGAAAACAATGGGGGAAACAATGGGGAAAACAATGGGGAAAAGTGGTAGAAAGAAGGGATTTGGGAGTTTAAACAGAGACAGGGACGCACCTTTGCCGCAAGGATTTTCCAGCCGCTGGCTCAGGGATTTTCCATCGTTCCCTCGGCGGCCGGGGCAGCCCGGGATCCGGGAATGCGGGAGCCGGGAATACGGGATCCGGGAATGCGGGAGCCGGGAATGAGGGATCCGGGGATGCGGGATCCGGGGATGCGGGAGCCGGGAATGAGGGATCCGGGGATGAGGGATCCGGGAATACGGGATCCGGGAATGCGGGAGCCGGGAATGAGGGATCCGGGGATGCGGGATCCGGGGATGCGGGATCCGGGAATGCTGGAGCCGGGAATGCTGGAGCCGGGAATGCTGGATCCAGGGATGCGGGATCCGGGAATGCGTGATCCAGGGATGCGGGAGCGGGCTGGGATCGCCTCCCTGCCGGGTCCGGCTCATGGAGTGCCCGCTCTGCTCTGCTGGGAAGGAGAGATTAGGATCTCCGGCGGGCAAGGAATTGTGCTGAGCTCCAGCTTTCCTTCGTGCTTCATCAAAAACGAGGTGCTGCGTTATTCCGGGCTGGGATGGACAGATCAAACAATCAGTTATCCCGCTCCTCTTCGTTCCTGGAGCGCGGTTGGAAAAAAATATCTATGGATAGCAAAGGATGAGTTCAAAAGCAGAGGGAATTAGCAGCCGTGAAGGAGAGGAATCCGGCGAGCCGGGAGTGAACCACAAACATTCCAGCCCCAAAACGGGATTGCCTTATTCCCGTTTTTCCGCTCTGCGGGGCTGATGCTGCTGCTCTTCCCGAGGGTCAGCGGAGAGCGAATTCCAGCTCCCTGCTCCAGCCGGGAGCGTCTCCCCGGCGCTGAATCACCGGCTGATCCCAGCACAGGCTTCCAGGAAAGCTTTATCCAAGCAAAACTCCGGCTGCGAGGCTGCGGGGTTTCATCTCGTGCCAGCTTCCAGCGGGGTTTTGTTATCTCTGCTGCCCGCAGGTTTTAAGGGCGTTAATGAGGTTTATCACACCGAAGTCACGTCTGTGTCTCGGCAGGCTGAGCTCAAAAAGCCCCACGTATTTCCAGACCGTGACATCACATCTCAGCTCGGCTAAGTGGCTTTTAGATAACAGGCGATGCCCCCTCCCCGAGAATTCCAAGATAAAACGTGGAAGAAGGGCGGTTTGTACAGGCTGGAGTTTAACAGCACAGCTTAATTCATTTCGGGACATTCATTAGTCATGCAGAAAGTATTCCAAACAGAAAGTATTCAAAACAGTCTAAGCACCAATTCATTAAAAAAAGAAATAAAATAAATAAATCATTACTATGAAATCAGCGCTGGCTGCCAGCTGAAAGCTGCTCAGGGAAGCAGGAATGCTCTTGGGAGAAGCTCCACCGGCTCTCTCCCACTGCCATCCTCACTCCCAGCACACAAATCAAGGGTTCCACCGGTCTTTCCTGCTCCCTGCTGCTCCTGCTTCCTCTTCCAGTGTTTTTGGGAAGAGCATCTCCAAAAAGGAACCTCCCTCATGCAGGTCTGGGGCACTCCTGACCTCTCTGAGCTCTGCCGCGCGTTCTCTCCTCTGGTTCCATTTATAACCAGAGAATCCCAAAATATCCTGAGCTGGAAGGGATCCACAAGGATCGTCCTGTCCAAGCCCTGGCCCTGCACAGGATACTCAAAATCCTTCCTGGGAGCATTGTCCAAACATTCCTGGAGCTCTGGCAGCCTTGGGGCTTTGCCCATTCCCTGGGGAGCAGTTCCAGTGCCCCACAACCCTCTGGAGGAAGAACCTTTACCTAAAATTGGCTCTGTTGACATAAAGATTGATCACACCCCTGAAAAAGCTGCAAAATCCGACCCAAATTTGGAATTAATTGCTTATTATTATTATTATTACTACTTCTTCTTCCTCTTCTTCTTCTTCTTCTTCTTCTTCTTCTTCTTCTTCTTCTTCTTATTATTATTATTATTATTATTATTATTATTATTATTATTACTACTACACAGCATCTTGGAGAGGTCCATGCTTTCCTCTCAGGGTTACTAAAGCATAAATATCAATTAAAAAAATTCCTTTGGCTTTTGCATGAAAAATGCTGTAGAATTGAGCACCGAGACAGGGTCAAGGACAGACCTCCTCCAACCACTGTGCCCCAAAATTCAGATGAAGGGTGGAGGAGGATGTGAAAAAATTACTGGAAGGAGGCTTAGAAGAACAGGGTGAATAAATGAGGTTTGGGAAAAGCTTTGAGGGGGTAAGGAACAAATCCCTGTGTGGGCAGAGGATGATCCCTGTCCTTGCCCTGCTGCAGGAGGTGGTTCTGGACCGTGAAGAGATTTGAAAGGCAGATCTGGGTGTCAGGACTGAGTCAGGGCTGGGTGTGGAGGCTGAGAGTTCAGTGCTGAGCAGGCATTGGGATGGAGAGAGCAGGAACTGGGAATTCTGTGTGGGAAAGAAGCCACGGAGGCCCCAGAAAGAGACAGGGCATTGCTTGGGCCAAGAATTCCAGAATCCAGACTGCTTTGTGTTGGGAGAGGCTTTAAATCCCACCCCATCCCACCCCTGCCATGAGCAGGGACATCTCCCACCATCCCAGCCTGGCCTTGGACACTCCCAGGGATCCAGGGGCAGCCACAGCTGCTCTGGGAATTCTGTGCCAGGGCCTCACCTCTCTCACAGGGAAGAATTCCTGCCTAAAATCCAATTTAATCTCCACTTTTAGTGAGAGGAAGCATCTCCCTGGATTTTATCAGGTGGCAGCTGTAGAAGTGGCTGAGCACAGCAAATATTCAGTGGCTCTCTACAGAGGGAGGTGGCAGCCGACCTCATCCCAAAAATAAATGGGCAGGGAAAAGAAATCTCCTTTTAGAGATTAGAAGAGTGGAACAGACCCTGAGCATTGCAAGCAGAGACACCCTCCTGACTCAGCTCAAATCATCCATCAGAACAAAAACCTTCACCTGACGCATGGGGTGTAATAACACACCCTAATTATTTCCATATTTATCCCCACAGATCCCGGGAACAGAACAACCTGTCTGCTGCTCTCAGGGCTGTGAATCATCCCAACGAGGAGCTTCGGTGGAAAGGAGCAGAGAGGCTCTGAGACAGCACCAGGAAGATGAAAACTTTGACAGAAATTGAGAAATGCCAACCCAGAATGGGGATTAGAAGTCTTGGGGAAAGCCACAAAACCCTTGTGTTCCTGCAGGGAGATTAGGAGGTCAAAATGTCTCGTTGAGAAGGGGTTTAGATGGATCAATTTATTCCATCAGGATCCAGGGGAGTGAACCCCTCCCTGCCTGTGCGTGCACAGAGGGATTTCAAACCTTTGTGTGCAACCCTGCTGTGAAAACAGCTCCTAAAACCACCTCACTCACAAAATAAATCATGAAGTGTTTCAAGACTGCCATGCAGAGGTGAGGATTAAAGGAGTAATTGGTGTCAAGCACTCAAAAAAACAATAAATAAATAAAAAATCTGGGTGATTCTTTGGGAAAGACATTTCTCTCTTCTCCCGAGGAGCAGCCAGGCCCCAAATGAGTCTGAGCTCTGATTTAGGATATTTGGGGCAGGATTAACCAGAACAGCCCAGTAAGTGCTGGGGTGTCTCAAGCCAAACTGGGAAAATCCTGGAGCATCAAAAGCCAGTTATTAACAGCAATTATTAACTCATTAATTTAAAATATTACACCAAAGAATTAGAGCTCAGAGAGGACAACTTTAGCTCTGCTGGTAAATCCTGGGGTTGTTCCACATCTGCTCCTTCAGGAATGGCTCTGAGGGCTGTGGCTCTGCCTTTGGGCACCCAGTAAAAATAGATTTTCATTTTCCCACCTCTTCAGACGCTCCCTAAGTGGCCAGGAATGAGCCCCCATCGCTGTCTCACTGATCTGCAGCTCAGCCCTTGGGTTCTGGGCCAGCTTTCAATGGATTTGATTCATTTCTGGCTCGGGATGCTTCATGAATGCTCAGCTCATGGCTGAGGGAGATGAAAGCTGATTTTTTTAGCAGCTGCTGGAAAGGATTCCTCAAATTCCCCATAAATGCTGGGGAAAGAGCTAAACTGGGATTGTAATAATTTCATTCTCTGTATTCACCAGACCTAGTCCAGTCTAGCACAAAGCTGGGCTTTATCTGTGTCTCAGATCAGTAACTCTGCTGTTAAGAATAACTTATTATTACTATTTATAGCTCTCCTCTATCAGCATCAAATAAAACATGTCTGACTAAATTAATTTTTGCTGTATCCTTTTTTTTTAAAGCCTTCTGCCAGTTTTAATCCCATTTAAACCTTTGCTGAAGCAAAGAGCACCCAGAATTTGGTGTTCCTGGAAAACCAGTTCGGTTCTTGCAGGTGGTCCCCAAAGGAGGAATTATTTTCTATAAACTTGGGGATTTAGACCAAGATTTTGGAGGACAAAGCACCTTGGGGCTGGGTGTTGGAGCCCCTGAGGAGAAGGATTTGGTGGATAAGAGGATGGACATGACCCATGTGCTGGAATCCCAAAAATCCCAGAGCTTCATCCCGAAATCTTCTGAATTATGATCCTCCAGGTGTCCCCAGACTCCTCCAAACCTCAGGAATTGAGGTGTTTGTGTGCTGGCCTCAGGGAGCACCACCAACACCCAGCAGTGCCAGCAAGGAAAAGCCCAAAACCAACATCAAAATGTTAAAATTCACATCCAAGGAACACCATCAAAAATTGAATTTGGGTTGAGCTCAAAATTTACCACCAAAATTCCAGCAAGAGGAGTCCTTTGGGAGAAGATTCTGTGATCACCCCTTGGAGGTGAATCCCAAGCTTTTGGTGTTTTACAGGGAAATTGCAAATGTGGGGTTGAGGTTCCTGCATGCCCCAACAGTCCTGGGTTTCTTTCACCTGGAATTAGTGACATAATTAACAACATTTAATAACCTTCAACAGATACTTGGAGCCAGAAGGAGCAGTTTAAAGACTGAATTTACCAGTCCTGCAGGAGGAATAAAAGGAAAAATCCTTGGTGGTGTTGCTGGTCCCCAGCATTTGACTATTTTCCCAGTAGTAAAACTGGAAAGGTGTCATTAAATCCCAGCATTTTAGGAAGAATGGGATAAACTGGGAATTCCTGTCTCCCTCATTTCCCTTCAGGCTTCCTGGTTTAAGAATCATTTGAATAGAGGGAATTATGAATTCTAATTCTACCCAGTTTAACACCCCAGCCAGCAAAGCACCTCAAAAACAAAATGAGTTCAGCACATCCCTTAATTTTCCATGATAATTCCTAAATACAATTCCTCTTGGACATCCCTGTGAGAGAAACTGGGGGATAGAACAAAACTTAACACATCTCTAGTTCAATTAAAAAAAAAAAACCCTCAAATAAACAAGGAAATATTTCAAGAGTGAGGTGAAAAAGATGGGCAGGTGAAGGAAAGTTGGAGGGAACAAATCAGAATATTTCAAGGGTACAGGGGCAACAAAAACATGGAAAAACAATTCCAAGAAGATGTGGGAACGTGGAAATGTTCAAGGATGGGGTTGGAGGTTTTGAGGTGTGTGGTCTGTTTGAACAACACCCCACAGTTTCTAAACTCCATTTTTAATGTGCCCAACGAGAACAAGATCTCAGCCAACAACTCACAGGGTGTTTATCCTGCTCTGCCAGGCTTTCCCGGGCCAGGAAGAAAATTCCAGAGGCAGGGAGCGAGTGTAGGAACTCCAGCTGTGAGACTTTTTGCTGGATGGAAAATGCTCCATGGAAGGAGCACTTCTGGATCAGCAGCAGCTGGGGAAAGCATGGAATAAAGAATAATAAAAAAAGAAAATTAATGGTGTAAAAAGGGGTTAATCTTTTCCCCACAATCTTCTTTTGTTTTTGCCAAAGAAGGAACGAGACAGACCCTGTTTGCCTCTGATTAACTCCCAGCAACACCAGGACTTTAATTCCTAGAGGGAAAACTAATAAGGAGCTAATAAACTAATAATAATGAGAGGTGGGGTTGGAGGCTTTGTGGAATTTCTGGTGGAAAATCGGGAATGAAGCTCGGTATTCCAGTCCTTCTCCCTCTTGGATTGGCAGAAAAATGTAAACACAGAAGAGCTCCTAAAGGGTGCTGGACAACTTTTAAGGATACCTTGCTGTTTTTATCTCTTTGCACCTGGAATTGAAGCACTCCAGCAATAAAATTCATTTAGCATCAACCAGAGCTATGGATGATCCATCCCTGGAATGTCCAAGGCCAGGTTGGATGGGGCTTGGAGCACCTTGGGATAGTGGAAGGTGTCCCTGCCCATGGCAGGGGTGGAATGGGATCAACTTTAACTTCCCTTCTACCCCAAACCATCCTGGGATTCTGTGAAAATAAAATAAATATCTCTTATTTTCTTTGCCCCTGGAATTAAATTCCATTAATTTTCTTTTTTCAACTTAATTTAGGAAAAAAAAAAGAAAGTAAACAAAATAAAAAAGAAAATCCATTGGGAAACCCTTCGAGTCTTTAGAGTTAAGATGCAAACAGCCCAAACTGACATCTGTGTTCTCCCAACATTCTCCAAATACACAAAAAAACCTCCCTTGCTGGTGATGTCAGCTGGCTTTGAAAGCCCACAGCAGATTTATTATTTCCTTTGGAAAAAAAAAATGCACTTTGTTCTTCCTACAAGATCATTCCCATCAGCTCCAGCGTGCCAAAAGAAGCTGCTTTGGGAAGAAGCCAAGAAGATGGAGACAATGTGGGGGACCCTAAGCACAGACTGTTTATGGGCTAGGGCAGAAAATCTTTGTGCAATTTTGGAAGTCTGCGCTAGCTGTGAGTTAATGAGAAATTTCCAGAGCCTGAGAGGGCTCATTAAGAGATGTCGCTCCAAGATCCCATCTTTGTTCCCTTAATTTCCCTTTAAGCTGCTCCCAAGCTGGCTGAAAAGGAACCTTGATGAGAGAGGATGAGATAAACTTTGGGAATTGGAAGGCGAAGATGGCCTGGACAGATTTGATGCAGTTATTTCACTCTTGTGGTGAGAACTGACTGTGACAGAGCTCTGAAAGCCCAGCTGTGTTTTCATCCTGCTGCTCCAGGGAGTTTCTGGGTTACAAATTCGGTGTCAAGGCTCCAGGAGTGGTGGAGTCCCCATCCCTGCAGGGATAACAGAGCCATGGGGACACGGTCAGTGGTGGCCTGGGCAGTGGCTGCACTTGATGAGCTCAGAGGGTTTTTCTGAGATTGAAGTGATGCAATCCAGGCTGAGTGTCCTGCTGGCAGGGTTTGATCCCAGATCCCTGGGCCATTTCCTCACTCAGCCCTGGGATCCAGGAGAAGGTGCCCACCTTGTTCCCCTCACCCAGCTTGGTGCTGAGCCACAGCTGGCTCCTGGCTCCCCTCGGGCTCCTGGCACTGCCATCAAACCAGGCTGGAGGGGAAAGCTGGGACATTAACCGGAGAGTTCCTGCTCTGGAAGCGGTTCTGAGCAGAATTCCAGACTGGTTTTGGTTCTAAGGGGTCTTAAAGCTCATCCCATTCCGTCCCCCTGTCATGGGACACCTTCCGCTGTCCCAGGCTGCTCCAAGCCCCGGTGTCCAACCAGGCCTTGGGCACTCACAGGGGTCCAGGGGCAGCCACAGCTGCTCTGGGAATCCCAGCCCAGCCCCTCCCCACCCTCCCAGCCAGGAATTCCTTCCCAATATCCCATTTAACCCTGCCCTCTGCCAGTGGGAAGCCATTGCCTGTGTCCTGTCCCTCCATCTCTTGCATATATACAATATTATATAATATAAAAATGATATTTATAACAACAACTTCACATTTTTTCCCCTAAATTAATAGCAATTTCTAGGGAATTTCAAATGAGAGCTGTGGCATTACAGCTGTTCCAAGGAATCCTCTCATCTACCAGGTTGGTGTTATAATCAAGAACACCAATCCTTCCAAATTGCCTTTATATTTTCTCATAAATCCTTCTGAATACTGCAATTCTTGGAATATTTGGTAATATTTGGATGGATTTATAAGGCAGGATAAACACAATTTCTCCTCTCTGTTCCCTCCCCAGGACCCTTTTGTGTCCCAGGCACGGAGCCGAGCCGTCTGCTCCTCACAGAAACCAGAGGAGCTGGAAAATTGCATCAGGGCAGAGATAAATCCCTCAGCTGGGAGCAGCAGAGATCCACAGGAGCAGGGAGGAATGCGAGATGAGATCTCCACAAACGCTCCCCGATAGTAACTGGGCAACACAGAACGCTCCCAACCCGCACAACCCGCTCAAATCCAGCCCTTGACTCCAGAGGATTTGCTAAACTGCTGCTCTCCCAATTTTTTTCCCCCCTTTGGCAAAAGTGCTGCTTTCCCAATTTTTTTTTCCCCCCTCTTGGAATGCACAGGTATCTTAAAAAAAAATTCAAAACGTGCTTTTGCGGTTCTTCCCGGAGTATTAAAAATTCAGATTTAATTATTTCTTTTCAAATCTTCGCTCCAAATCTCAAATGGTGCCTGTGATTTACTGCTTCCTTGGAAGTGGAAACCTGTGGGAGTCAAACCCCTTTTCGCACCTTTTCCTGCTGATAATTTTTTTTGGCATGTTTTCAAGCTCATTAGCTGCCGCTTGAATGATTCTGTTCCTAAAATAGCACAGTGAAAACTCATTTTCTCCGGACTGTTTTCATCCCAGAAAAATTCTCATCACCAAGATGACTTCATTCCACGGAAAATTCAACGGCTGAAAAAAAAAAATAAAAAAATTCTCTTTTCGAGGATCATTAAAGCTCTGGCAAACAGCAGCAGCTGTGGCTCAAAAATGGGAGAGCCAAGGATTTTAATCAGGAATGGGAATGAGATGAAGCTCCCAAGGTCCTCTGGATCCCTGGAAGTGCCCAAGGCCAGGCTGGATGGGGTTTGGAGCACCATGGGAGAGTGGAAGTGTCCCTGTCCATGGCAGGGGTGGAATGGGATGAATTTTAAGGTCTCTTCCAACCCAAACCATTCCTTGCTCCCAGCGTGGGTTTAGGTTGGAATTCAGTCCAGTTCAGTCCAGCTGGAAACTGGAGCAGATTCATTGGAAGGGGAGAAGAGCCCTGGTGATCCTGATCTTCCCCAATTCCTTCAGGCTCACATTCTTCCTCCTGCTTTTCCCTGAGTTCCACCTCCCTCTCCTGCTCTCCAGAGCCTGCTGCCCACATCCTCCCATGTCACGGATTTAGGACAGGGCAGGAAAAAGAGAAACAGAAAGGGGAGAGGAAGAAGAGAAGGAAAAACATCAGAGGGAGGAAGGAGAAGGAGCAGAGCTCAAACCTCACAACCTCAGAGAAAAGTCTGGGGGTGGGAGCTGTTCAACCCACAGACATTTCCTGACAGAATCAGAGGGAAAAGTTCCTTAGATGTTGACAAGGGACATGGAATGGGCTGGGTAGGAAAGGACCCTGAAGCTCATCCCATTCCCTTGGACACCTTCCCCCATCCCAGGTTCTCCAAACCCCATCCAACCTGGCCCTGGACACTCCAAGTGCAGCAAAAACTCCTCAAACCAGACTTTGAGAGCAACTTTACAAGGCTCAGCAGTCCCAGCCCTTTTCCAGGGGTGCAGGACACTCCAAGCAGTCTTTGGGAGTTCTAACTTGTTTTTCCAACACATTAGTGAATAATTTATCTTGTTAATCTGAAAGGCTGGAAAGAGATCACTGTCTTCATGATTGATGGCAGAAACTGGAGGGGGGGAAGGGGAACATGAAACAAAATGCCTCCAAGAGCAATTTGCTCCTGCAAAATGATTTATGGGTGATATCATATGAGTGGGGGAATTTATGGAAGTATTCTTGCAAGATTTAGGAGTCAATCCTATTTTCCTCAAGTGGAGGGGCATTTTAAGAGAGGGAGAGGTTGTCCCATAATCAAACACTGCTCACATTTAAAAATCCTTCCCTCAGCCTGAATTGATTCATAGGTGAAGGTTCTGGGGAGTGTTGAAAAACTTTTATTCCAAAAATCTCCTGGAAATTTCCAGTGAACTGTCAAAGAGGGGGTTTTATTCTTCCCTTTAGATTGTAAATTAGGCCCTGACCAAAACACATTTCTGCAAAGCCAGAGCCTGTGCAAAGCTGGTCTTAACTAAACACAAACTTCTTGTGGCGTGGAATTCCATGGGGGAGATGCTCAGGCCCTCTCCTTCCTCCAGGAGTTTGAGCCCCAAACCTGCCAACAGAAAGGAAATTCTCGTTCCCGTGGATTTTTGGAACTCATACCTTCAGGATCCAGCCTGGATTTCACAGCGAGAGGGAAGGCAGAGGTGGTGCCATCATCCAGAGCGAAATCAGGAGTTTTGGCTCTGACCTCCCAAAGAACCAAGATCCCAAACGGGAAGGGGTGGAGGGAAAAGCTGCTTGGAAGCACAAAGGATTAACACCAATATACATTGGTCCAGCATATCATTAAATACAGAAATATATTTAACATATCTGATTTTCACTGAGGAAACCGCTGAACAGCCAGCAGTGGATCTTGCTTCCCTGGAATGAAAAATGCCATTTTCCCCCCACCAAATCCCTTTTCCTCCATCCTTGTGGAGCAGAGCCCAGCCCTGATCTCCCCCAAGCCAGCAGGGCAGCCCCTTTCATTGTTTTCAGCCACTTCAAACTCATTTTCGGTCCCTGAACCCGTCATGAATAACGCCATTGTTGCCCCCTATCAGTGCCCAACGCTAGGGTTACACCACTTTGGGAAATCAGCAGCTCTGGGATCACCCCTCCCCACCAGGAGCAGGTTTGAGGGCTTAAAAGGCATTCCAGGTTATAAATAAAATCGGGAAAATTATCCAATCTCTAATTAGAACGAAAAACATGGATTTGGTGTGGCTGGGCAGGAGGAAAACCACAATTCCCTGTGTGCAAACAGCCTCCCACGGGCTCCATCTCCGTGAATTCATCGAGTTCAGGCTAACAATGGGAATGCTGAGGGGATCCAGGCAGGAAACACAGAGCCATTGAGGCCTATCGAGGGTTCCATCATCCCAATGTCCAATGGCACATTCCTGCTCTCTTAGATTTCAGAGGATATGGGGAAAAGTTGAGCAAATTTGATGTAATTGCCGTGCACTTTCGAGCTTCAATTCCCAGGCAGGTGCCTGCCCCCAGGAGCAGGGTGACATCCAGCTCTGCCATCCCTTGGGATCATCCCAGCTCTTCCCCAGCACGCCTTGACCTTGGATTGGAACTGAAGAAAAAAATAAAAATCAAAAAAAAATTCAAATTCATCCCCTTCTTGGTAGTTTTTACTGGATTTTGGGTGAAAATTGTGTTGTTGGGTGGAGGCTGGGGACAATCAGAGGCAGGGGGACAAAGCCAGCCAAGCTTTTCATGTGAGACAAATTGCTCTGGGTTTATTTGCCAGGAATTTCGTGTTCCTGCTGGTTCTCCCCTTTGAACCCAGGCAGGATCAGTCAACAGCTTAAACTACTCCAAAATCTGCTCTTCATGCACCTCTGGCAGCTTCAGCAATAAAACCCTGTGGATTAATAGAAATTATGGTGATTTTTACTCTCCCTGGGCAACATTCCAAATTTTCTCCCTGATTTACAGACCACGGACCAGCCTGGAAAGGTGGATTTGATATTTTGGGGGAGTTTTAAGGTTACTGTAAAATATAAACTCCAGGAACTTCAAAATTCAACCTGTTTGTTATTGAAAGTGAGGAGAATTTTAGTCACCCCCTCCCTTCTCTAGTTCACAAAGGACATTTTGGCCCTTTAATGTCTCAGAATTTAAATTTAAAATATTTTTATTTAAATATTTTATTTTAAATATTTTTAAATAAAGCCAGCAGTTACACAAAACTGGCTGGGATGACAAACATGTCCAGCTTCTTGTGGCCCCTGGCTTAATTATCTTAAAACTGATTAACATTTTAAACATTTTTATTTATTTTATAATTATTTATAGATTATTTATATATTGCATTTCTATATTATTATTATAAATTTTATACCAATTATAGTTATTTAATGTTCTTAGATATAAAATATGTCTTATATTTATCTGTTTATAATACATTATTAACATTTTAACATTATTTTTTATGAACATTTTTTGTTAACATTCATAATGTAAAATTAAATTTATTAATTGTTAATTAAACCAGGTTTATTGCCTTCTAATATATCCCCTCTGACACACAAATATGACTTTAGAGAGAGCAAACATAGACAGAATTACACAGTGCAACTGCAGGAGAATAACTAGAATTACCCAAGCATTCAAACCACTCATTTTAGGGATTTTTTCCACAAAATCTTTTTGAGGAGAAGCTTTTCCAGAGGTCAAATTACTGTTTAATCCTTGGGAGTATCAGGGATTGAAAAAACTGGATCTGGACATCAGGGTGAGGTAAAATCTGGTTAAATGGACCAGAAATCCCTAATAAAATCCCATAAAAGAGGCACAAAACACCAGAACTTGCAGTTTGGAGAAACAAATTTGATTTGGAAAAAATATTCTATTTAATTTTATTATTTAACCTTCAGAGACAATTCCTGGTGAAAAAACCAAAGCAAGCCTTGAGAATAAAACAAAAATAGATTATTTTTCCCCCCCTCCCTCCTCCACAGTGGTTTTCCTTACAACCCTCCCAGTTTATTCTGAAGTTTGGGTTGGTTTTTTGTGTTTTTTTTTGGCAGATGGATCCTTTTGCTTCACTTTGTGAGGGAGAAGGAAACCTGAGAGATTTTAGCCTGAGGCCCCACATTAATTCTTCCCTTTTTGAGAGATGTTGGCCCCCAGCTTTGGCCAGGGAAAAAAGCAGATAAAGCCCACGTGTCCTTGCTGAATATATCTGGGATTTGGGAACCAGAGCCCACAGACCCTAAAAAGAGCCTAAAAAGAGTCTAAAAAGAGCTTTAAAAGAATCTGAATAGAGCTTTAACAGAGCCTGAAAAAGGCCTGAAAGGAGCCCAGAAAAAAAAGTCTGAAAACAGCCTAAAAAAGGCCTGAAAATAGCCTAAAAAAGGCCTGGAAATGGCATTAAAAGAGCCTGAAAAAAGCCTAGAAAGAGGCTGAAAAGAGCCTAAAAAGAGCCTGGAAAGAGTTTAAAAAGGGCCTGGAAAAGGCCTGAAAAGAGCATAAAAAGATCTTAAAAAGAGCCTGAAAAGGACGTAAAAAGGGAGTGAAAAGAGCCCAAAAAGAGCCTAGAAAGAGGCTGAAAAGAGCCTAAAAAGGGCCTCAAAAGAGCCCAAAAATGGCCTAAAAAGAGCCTGAAAAAGGCCTAAAAAAAGCTTAGAAAAAGCCTGAATAAGGCCTAAAAAGGGAGTGAAAAAGGCCTGCAAAGGGCCCAAAAAGAGACTGGAAAGAGGATGAAAAGAGCTTAAAAAGAGCCTAAAAATGGCCTAAAAAGGGCATGAAAAAGACATAAAAAGAGCCTAAAAAGAGCTTAAAAGAAGCTTAGAAAGAGCCTGAAAAGGGCCCAAAAAGAGACTGGAAAGAGGATGAAAAAGATCTAGAAAGAGCCTGGAAAGAGCTTAAAAATGGCCTGAAAATGGCCTGAGAAAGGCCTAAAAAGAGCCTAAAAAGAGCCTAAAAAGAGCTTAGAAAGAGCCTGAAAAGGGCCTGAAAAGGGCCTAAAAAGGGAGTGAAAAGGGCCTGAAAAGAGCCTGAAAAGGGCCCAAAAGGGCCCAAAAGGAGCCAAAAAAGAGGCAGAAATGAGCCCAAAAAGAGCCTGAAATGAGCCTGCAAGTATTTCTGTTGGGTTTCAAAGCTTCCAGCCTCATCAGAATGAAAAGAAAAAGCCAAAAAATTGGAATAATCGAATGGCAGATGGGAAGGAGGTGGAGAAATGAAGGGAATGAAGACAAGGAGGGTTCTGGAGCCTCCATCAGAGGGAGGCCAGAGGGATGGAGCTGCTCTGGGATGAGACACCCTGATGGACCTAAAGATGCCTGGAATGCTGTTTAGGCTCTGTTTCAGCAGCACTCTGGATATTTATGGAAACTTTTTCTTTTTTTTAATCCATCAGATCCTTTTATCCAAACCACTGATACCCTTCTCCAAAGAGTTACTTCCCACTTTTATTTTTTTTTTCTCCCCAACAGTAAAATAACAAAAAAAAACCCAAACCCACTGAAATCCAGCCACTTTTACTATCTCCAAAATCATCTGGCAGTGCTGGATTGAGGGCAGAGAGATTTACAGGACTGAATGGCAGCCAGGGCCGGGGGTCACATCGGGGAGCTCGGAAATTCCTCGCCTTAGGACAGCAAATTCCACAGGTTGCAGGGAAGCTGAGGGATAATGACAGCTCTGGATGGGCTGCTGACAGATGGGAAATTGTCCTGCTCCCTGTGCAGAGCCAGCATCCTGCTGGAGAGCAGGAATTCCCTCTGGATAAAGCTTTTGCTGGAATTAAAGTGTCTGGGAGCAGCACCAGCTGCACTCTCTGCTCCCCTGAGTGTTGGCATTACTGGGATGGGCAAACCTAATCCCAAACTGGGATGTGGAAACTCATATCCCAAACTGGGATTGCAAACTCAGATCCCAAACTGGGATGTGCAAATCCAGATCCCAAACTGGGATTGCAAACCTAATCCCAAACTGGGATGGGGAAACCTAATCCCAAACTGGGATGTGGAAACTCAGATCCCAAACTGGGATTGCAAACTCAGATCCCAAACTGGGATGGCAAACCCAGATCCCAAACTGGGATGTGCAAACTCAGATCCCAAACTGGGATGTGCAAACTCAGATCCCAAACTGGGATGTACAATCCCAGATCCCAAACTGGGATGTGCAAACCCAGATCCCAGTCACAACCAGGACCCCCACTCTCTCACCTTCCCAAAGCTCTTCTCTCCCTGTCCCAGCTGAAGTAGTTTCAGGTTTCACATCCAGTTCCCACCCTGGAATTCCAGGATGAATCCCTGGGCATTTTCATTTCCCACCACTGGCTTTAAGGAACATTTCCACAAGTTGAGTTTCTTCACGTATTTCACCTTTCCTCCTCTGCCATAATTCCCAAATTTCCCTGTAATTGCCTCTTCCAGAGTCTCTCTCTCCCCAGGCTGTGCAGGGACAGCTCAGGCACCACCAGCTCCCCACCTTTCCTTGCTCCTTCACTTATTCCTGCATCTTCCCAATCCTCCTTTTCCAGCAAGATTTCCCTTTTTTTCCACTCTTACTTTAGATTCTTTTTCTTAGGTCTAATTTGAGCCTAACAACAATAATCTTCCCTGTTCCCATTAAGAAATTTCTATTTCAGTTCTCCTTTAAAGCCCCCAGACCTTTCAAGTTTCATTTACAGCCACAAAGGGCCAAGACCAATTTTTGATGCAAAAATGTGCAGCTGATATTTTTCTGGAGTTTTCCTTGTAATTCCCTGTCTGGCCTGAAAGAAGTTTAATACAAAGAGGTATTAAGAAAATGGATTATAAGGAAATAGAACATTTGAATTAAAAATATAAAGCCCATGAAATGAAATTACAAAGGTCATTGATGGTGACATTTCAGCCTAACCCAAAACTTTTCAGGAATGCTCAGAGGGGAGATCCCAGGAGCTTTTGAAAATTTAAATAAAATTGAAACAGAGATGCTGGAGGCAGAGAAACCTGATGGCTTGGCCTCTCCACAAGTTAGAATAGGAATAATATTTTTAAATCCCTGAATATTTTGCTTAAAATTAGGGGAATAAAGGGGAAATTGACATCTGGAGCAACCTGGGATTGTGGAAGGTGTCCCTGCCCTACAATAAAATGGACTTTAAGGTCCCTCCAACCCAAACCACTCTGGGATTTTATGGTCTTTGATATTTTGGGATATTCTGATTGTAAAATGTTAATGTCAGTTTTAGAATTGAACATTTCAGCTGCTGAAAACACTCAGCCCCAGCTGTGATTTAGAGCTTTCAGTCATTAGGAACTATTAATAGTCCTCGTGAAGAAAAGTGGAATTGCTGTGTCAGGAGCCAGGCTGGGGGATCTTGACATGTTTTATGTGACTGCAGAGTTTATTTATGGCTGCAGCAGCAGAAAAAGGCACTGGGGGAAATAATTCACCCCCAGAAAGGAATAAATTCCAGAAAAATAAATTGTGAGCTGCGTGTCACTCAGCCGAACCCTCTGGCAGCGCTGAGGTTTGACATTTAGGGCTGGAGTTAAAGAGAAACTTTAAACCTGGATTAGCCAAACTTTTAAACTTGGATTTGTCAAATTTTTAAACCTGGATTAGCCAAATTTTTAAACTTGGATTTGTCAAACTTTGAAACCTGGACTAGGAAAATCTTTAAATCTGGATTAGCCAAACTTTTAAACTTGGATTTGTCAAATTTTGAAACCTGGATTAGCCAAATTCCTAAACTTGGATTAGTCAAACTTTTAAACTTGGATTTGTAAAACTTTTAAACCCGGACTGGCCAAATTGCTAAATTTGGATTTCTCAAACTTTTAAACCTGGACCAGCCAAATTTTTAAACTTGAACTAGCCAAATTTTTAACCTGAGTTTGTCAAACTTTTAAACCTGGATTTGTCAAGTTTTTAAACCTGGATTAGCCAAACTTTTAAACCTGGATTTGTCAAATTTTGAAACCTGGACTAGGAAAATCTTTAAATCTGGATTAGCCAAATTTTTAAACTTGGATTAGCCAAACATCTAAATTTAGATTTGTCAAACTTTTAAACCTGGACTAGCCAAATTTTTAAACCTGGAGTAGCCAAACTTTTAAACCTGGATTTGTCAAACTTTTAAACCTGGATTTGTCAAACTTTTAAACCTGGATTTGTCAAACTTTTAAACCTGGATTAGTCCCAGCATTTTCTCCCTGAACAGAAGGAAGTCGCAGAGGGTGGAAATTTCTCTCACTGACATGAAAATAATGATCAGGTGTTCCCCAGAACCTTTGAATCTCATTACTCCCCAGCTAATTATGTTTAATTTTATTATCTCCCCATAGATGGATTTAGAGTAATATCACAACTTTGAATTCATAAATACTGGATAATTCCATTTAGGAAAAATCTGGCTGCTCCAGAATAATAAATATCCATATATATATATATATATATGGATATATCAGAAATAAATATGAGATTTATGGTCTCTTCTAAAACCAGTCTGGGATTCTCTGACATTCCCCAATTTTCCAACTATGGAAAACTACCCAGCACCAAACTGAAGGAAACACCAAAAGAAAACCAAATTTGGGTTCAAGCAGCCCTTTGAAACTTGCCTGCACAAAGTGGTTTACCAAGGAATGATAATAAAATTATATTCCCTCAAAATGATGATTAAATTCTATTTCTGTAATGTAATAATTATATTCTATAATTAAATTCTGTTCCTCTAAACTAAATTTAGTTTAAAAAATCCTCCAAGGAGACAAAGTGCAAAGAGCAAAGGACAATTTTGGGGTTTCAAAAGGAACAGTGGCTGCCAAGCTCTGATATCCTGGTGGGGTTGTGTGAAATCACAGTTTCAAAAATAGAAAATTCAGTTTATTCTTTCTATTTCCTCGAGTGGAAAGTAGAAGAACATTTCCTCAGAAATGATGAGAAGATAAAATTGAAGCTGCCCAGAGATGGTGACCAATGTTAATTTTAATTGTTAAAAAAATGTGCTTTTCAAGAGGATTTTGAATTTTTTAACCAAATTTCAGGAAGCACCAAGGCACAGACAGGAGCCAGCCTTGATCCCCAAGTGATCCCAAAAATCAGGCTGGGATTTGCAATATCCCAATCCAGGGAAAGTCCTAAGGCAAAAATTCTTCTGTCCCCAATTCCTAACCTCACCTTGAGAGGTGTGAAGTGACCCAGAAGCCTAAAATTTGCTTTTCTGGTGTAAAACAAAACCTTAATTTAATTACAGCTTTCATTTCTGACTTTGGTACCTCATCTAAAAATGGATTTGAATTTTTTTTGCATATTAAATTTGCTTCTTCAGAAATTCTCCCAATTCTTCTTGTCCCAAATATATCCCAACACCATTAATAAGGTGGAAAAACCAAACCCACAAAAACCCCACAAAACATTTAAAAAATCCTACAAAGCAAAATAATAATAATAATAATAATAATAATAATAATAATAATAATAATAATAATAATAATAATAATAATAATAATAATAAT
>NC_031776.1:35758524-35760526 GCF_001522545.3 Parus major | reverse complement strand
TAATAAAATATTAACTAGTTATATTTTATTTATTCGTTTTATTAATAGCAATTTAATAGTGATTATTAATGTGAATAATTAAATTTATACTATAATTGATATGTAAAATCAGATTTAAAATGCAAATAAAATTCAGTTTCTTCAAGCCTTTCAGATATCTCTGGGCATGGAGTGTCTCTAACAGGATAAATTACCCTCAAAAAGGGAGGGTAAATATTTCCAAAAATATTGCTGGGATACAGCAAAGAAGATGAAATTTAAATTATGCTGAAGTCAGGGCAGAATTTAATTTAAACTGAGATTTTACAAAGCAATATTTGTCGCCAGAAATGCTCTCCACCAGAAAATATTTGAATATTTTTTATTAAAAGTGCCATTTCTGGAGAAGATTTAAAGCAGTTACACAGCAATCAGAAAACATCCAAACACAGAATAATGAAGAATTTATCAGGATTTAAGTTTTAAAAATAAACTTTCTATAGGCTGTCCAGTGCAATGTAAATAAAAATCATATTACACGCATTTATATATCATAAAAAATACATTTAAATGCACAAATTGATGGATTTGCCATTATTTCTGAAATATTTTCAGCTTCAAAAATTCATGGATTTACAGAAACATCATTCCCGAAGTTCTGGGGTGAATTCAGGCAATGAAAAGTGGAATATATTTAAATTACAACATCTGTGAACCCAAACTGAGATAAAAACATCACTGAAAATCGTTTTTATCAAAAGAAAATTGGAACACATTTAAATTACATCTGTAATTGAAATTACAACAGTTGGACCCAAATTGAGATAAAGACATCAGTGAAAATTGGTTTTATCGAAAGAAAATTGGAACATATTCAAATTACAACATTTGAACCCAAAATGAGATAAAAACATCACTGAAGATTGGTTTTATCAAATCAAATAATACTTTTTTAAGTTCTTCAGACAGAGATCTGAAAACTCAGCCAATACCTGAAAATATTTAATATAAAAATTCATTCTATATAAATGAATTAAGGTGGGATTTTGGTACAGTCATTAATACTGCCAAAAAAACATGTGGTGAATTTTAATATTCTTTTCTCTGTAGCACGTTTTTCCTACAAAATCAGCATTTAACATCAAATCCAAGCAGGGTTTTCCATTGAAAAAAAAACGATGAAGCAAAGGGAAAAAATTGATATTCCCTCTTAAATTCCATATTTCTTCTGCCAAGTGCCTCTTTGTGCATTGCATTACCAGCATTTGCATATTTAATTCCCCATTAGAAATAATCCCAAATCGCGATAACGAAGGGATTGGTGCATCCAAACGATTTAAATTCATCCTTAATTCTCCATTCTTGGAATTCTTTGATTTTATAAAGTAAAATCCAAGATCAAATCCTTTCACGTGCCCAGGTTGCATCCTTGAACCTTCAGGAGATTTATTGGGGTTTATCCCAAACAATCCTTTCCCAAAAGCAGAGACATTTTATGAGGTTTAAAATCTTCATTTCAAAATTTCTTCACTTTCCAGTGAAAACAAAAAGAAATCATCCAACCCAGGAAAAAAAAACCAGATTTTCCCTCCTGAAATGTCATTTTTTAAATTGTTGCAGCCAATTCCCTCTGCCCCTCAGTTTTTTAGGGTCTTCCTGCCATTCCCAAAAGCTCTGGAATGGAATTCCCAAGATTAAAAAAACCCTCAGTACTGAGATTATTGTGAATTATTGTGAATTATTTACAGGAATTCCTATGAGGCCACAGAGCTCTTGGAGGCCTCGTTGAGTTTGTGATCGTTATTCCCAGAAAATTGAATTCAGGAGCAATCTGTGCTTAGAGGCAAAACCAGGAAAAATCTGATGGCCCAAAATGTGGGAGCCAACTTCCACCTGACTAAGGAGTTCCTGGAAATGGTTTTCCCACTGGAGAAAAAAAATCCTTTCATATGGAAAAATCCTTCATGGAGCAGAAGGATGAAGGTAATTATGGGATCACCAGAGAATCCTGGAATGGGTTGGG
>NC_031776.1:35748451-35758019 GCF_001522545.3 Parus major | reverse complement strand
GGCTCCAGAGCAGAATTCCAGCCCTGCTGGAGGCACAGGAGAATCCAGATCTTGGAAAACCTTGACTCAGACATCGAGAACCGTTTTCCTTTGATAAGGAAAAAGCTTTTCCATCCAAACTTTGCAGCTCCACAATCGCCCACCCAGAAGCCACAGACTGAACTCAGACACTTCTCTGCATTCCAAGAATATTGTGGGGGAAATTTTGGAATGTCAACAAGCCTGGAAGGATTTCAAAATCTTTTTTTTACAACTAGATATAATTAGTGACATAAAGCAGTAAATAATTAAGAAAATATTGATGTAAAAGAAGCTAAATATGCAATTACTCAAATTTTTTTTCAGTGAACAGCTCCAAATCTCCTTTTTGAATCAATTTTAATCCTGAAAACATCCATCAGGACAATAATATTCCTGGGAAAAACCTGTGCAAATCAAGAGAGAACACAGAAAAGTTCACTTATTTATTCCAAGTGCCCACTTGGAATTTTTAAGATAATGAAGCTGTGATTTCGAAGTTGTGATATCCCAAAATCACAAAAATGATATTTTTGTGATGTTCTGAGGTGAGACTCAATTGCAAGGAAATAATCCCTTGGGTCTGGAAGATCAGGAACTCTGCTCTAGGTGCTCCAACAGGATTTTTAGGAATTCTACATTTCCCACAGCTTTAAAATGGGAGGATGAGACATTTTACAGAAAGGAAAGATTTAATTTGGTGTTATTGACAGGGGAAATGAGAGCCCTGATCAAGCAGAAAAAAACCCAATCTCGTATTTGTTTTCTATGCAAACCAGGTGTTCTCCATGAAACCAAGGCAAGCTCAAACACACCTTGATAAGCCAAGAAACTCAGCTCTGTTTATGAACAAAAAAGTTTTAAATCCATTTTCCACCTTTCCACATCATCCATCCAAAGCTCCTTTTGATTTTGATTGTCACGGTTCTGCCCAAAAAAGCGAGAAAATGTGCTTTTTTTCTCAGAAAAAAGGGAATTAAAACTCGAGTCCACCCACCAGGGGGTTTTTGTGGGGATTCTTTTCAATACTGATGGGGAAGGATTCCCACTAAAATATCCAAGGAGTTCAGGATGTGCCTTTCCTTAAATTTGCTGCGATGAAGGAACATCCGTGACTTCTCCTTGGAGATCCTGGAGGTTCCTGGCCTGGGGGACTGTGCCAGCAGCTCTGAGGGTGCTGTGTCAGGACAGGGCCACCAGTGCCACCAGTGTCACCAGTGCCACCAGCAGGGCCCCGCTGGGCACGTCCCGGCTGGCCCCGGCCGTCCTGCGGGCCTGCAGCACGGCAAACACCGCGTTGGTGGCGTTGGTGGGGATCTCCACGTTGCAGATCATTCCTTCACAGCAGGAAACGCATTCCTGGCGGGAAAAAAGGGTGATTAACTCAGGGGCGTTAATTCAGGGTGATTAATTCAGTGGGGATTCATTCAGAGAGGTTTTGAGAGAGGAACGCGCGTTTAACGTCGCGGTGTTGAGCCGGACAGAGCCATCAGCAGCCCAGCCTGGGGCAGCAGGTGGAGCAGAAATGCTAAAAATCATCCTAAAATCTGATATATCCACGAATCAATTCTCCAAATCAGGAGTGCAGCTTTCCTGGAGTCGCTCATCCCGTGGTGTGTCCCCAAGCTGAGGTGGGATGTCACACAGCCCCAGTGGCACTGCAGAAAACACAGCTTCCCTTTCCAACACCTGAACGAAAAATATGCTCTGGAACCTTTCAGGTTTCAGCTTTTTGAAGCTGAAAAATTCTGAAAATTCTAAAAACTTTTGTTCCCACTCAGTTTTCCCCTCAAGGTTTTGTGGTCAGTGCAGCTTCCCGTGCTGAATCCACTTCATGTTTCAGTTTCTAAGGCTACCAAAGCACCACCACAGCTGATTTCCAGGAGAGAATCCAAACACAATTCTCCTTGCTAGAAAAGCCAAGAGAATAAATGGAGAAAATGCCAATTTTTATCCAATCCAAAGGCACAACAACTTTTTAAAGATAAAATCCCTGCCCATGGTTAAGGGTTGGAACAAGACCAGCTTTAAGGTCCCTTCCAACTCAAACCAGGCTGGGATTTTATAACTCTATGGAAATGCTGCAGGAGACAGGATGCAGAGTTGTTTAATTCCCTCAAAACCTGCTGGAATCACAGGAATCTGCTCAGAAAACACAGAGATGCTCTGATATTTAACATGGACCTTGCCTGCTTTGTTTTTGATGTCTGAAATGGCTCACGTTAAAAATAACAGAACTGGAGCAGAGCAGGAGCAGAGCAGGAGCAAAGCAAGAGCAGAGCAGGAGTAGGGCAGGAGTAGGACAGGAGTAGGACAGGAGTAGAGCAGGAGTAGCAGGAGCAGGGCAGTAGGACAGGAGTAGGACAGGAGCAGAGCAGGAGCAGAGCAGGAGCAGAGCAGGAGTAGGACAGGAGCAGAGCAGGAGCAGAGCAGGAGTAGGACAGGAGTAGGACAGGAGCAGAGCAGGAGTAGGACAGGAGCAGAGCAGGAGTAGGACAGGAGTAGGACAGAAGTAGAGCAGGAGCAGAGCAGGAGCAGGACAGGAGTAGGACAGGAGTAGAGCGGGAGTAGGACAGGAGTAGAGCAGGAGCAGAGGAGGAGCAGAGCAGGAGTAGGACAGGAGCAGAGCAGGAGTAGGACAGGAGCAGAGCAGGAGTAGGACAGGAGTAGGACAGGAGTAGGACAGGAGCAGAGCAGGAGTAGGACAGGAATCGGACAGGAGTAGGACAGAAGTAGAGCAGGAGCAGAGGAGGAGCAGAGCAGGAGTAGGACAGGAGCAGAGCAGGAGTAGGACAGGAGTAGGACAGGAGTAGATCAGGAGCAGCAGGAGCGGCGCTCACCGTGTGGCCGCCGTCCCCGCGGCGGTGGCACCCCACCAGGTGACACTCCTCACCGGTGGCGCATTTCTTGGTGACTGAGGTGCTCTCCCCGCGGGCTGTGAAGAGATGAACCGTCAGGCAGTACCGAGTGCCTGCAGAGGGAAAACCGGGATGTTTATTCCATAAATTAAACCGTCGGAACAGGTTTCAAAACTACACGCAATTAAGGAAAATACTCCCAGAAAATGGCTCTATGGAACTATTTGCAACTTGATTAAAAGAGCATTTAGCAAGAAATTAATTAGTGTGAAATCTTAGCTGACCCTTCAAACCTCCAGAAAGGCTGTTTTTATTTAAATTACTAATTAGCACCATCATCTACACATTTCTTTTCACTTCTCCTTTTGGCAGCACGTTTCAGATTTGTTTCCTCATTCCTCTATTTTGCTTCTTCCCCTTTCCCACCATTCCTGTGAATGTCCCCAGGAAGAAAAATGAGGAAACATTTCCATTCTTTTCTGTGTTTCACCCTCCTCAGCACAGGTGTGATCAGTCAGGTCCTGCTGCTCACTAAGAGCCATTAAATTTTGGGATGTTATCCAAGGGGAAGGGAATAAAGCTACGGAGGAAATTCTTCAGGTTTTTTAAACATCTTTAAATTAACTCCTGGGAAGCACATTATTAGATATATATTAGATACATATTAGATATATACACATACATATATATATATATATTTATTAGATATATACACATATATATATTAGATATATACATATATATAGTTAATTAATAAATTAAATTAATTTTTTAAAAATATAAAAATTAATTAATATTGAGATATTAATCAGAAATCTGTATATTAAGATTTTGTTGTTCTATATTATATGAAGCTGAGAGAGATGGAGATAAATAGTTTTTACACTGTTGATTTACGCTTTGAAGAGAATAAAGAGAAAGAATTTTCTACAGAGAAAATTCTTCAGGTTTTTTAAACAAAATTAAAATTAACTCTTGGGAAGCATGTAATTAGATATATACACAGAGAAGCATGTATAGGTAATTAATATTGATGAATTATTAAAAAAAATCTGTTGTATGGTAATTTTTAATATTTTTAATTTTAATTAAATTAATATTAATTAAATATTAAATTAAATTTTATTGTCAGATATTATATAAAACAGAGAAAGATGGAGATAAATAATTTTTCACTCTGGAATAGCCAAAATTGTCACGTCAGCAGAAATGATCTGGCTCAGCATTCCCAATACCAGAAGTGATTAATGCTGGCACATTAATCCCATGAATCAGCCAGACTTCTCCAAGGGGGTGAGTCAGGGAAAAACAAGTTTAAATATCACCAAGGATCTCCTCAGTCCAGCCTTACTCACTTTCAGGACACCACCTATCTTCAGCCCATCTGTTGCAGTTGTAGTTGTCCACCGCGTTGTCACAGGTAAAGCATTTGAAACTGTTTGGGAATGGAGTGGCTTGGAAAGTATTAAAAAAGTATTAAAATAGAGTCAGCTGGAAAGTATTGAGGAAAAAAAAAAATTAATATTATGCTTGTACATGCATGTGTATATAAAATTTAAAAAAAAAAATTAAAAATTTAAAATATTTAAAATATAAATTCTATATATTTATATCTTTTCACTGTCAGACAAATAAAACAAGCTTTGCAGAAAGATTTTTCTTTTTTTTTCCTCTCTAGGCTTGAACTTTAAATACATCCTCATGTTTTCACTCTCATAATCCATAACAGAGGTAGTGGTGGGAAAAGCAGGAAAGAGGGAAGAGTTTATCTCCCTCCTCGTGGAGGTTTGAACAGCAAACACAAATCTGCATTTTCCTTTGGTGGAAAAACTGCATTTCCAAAGCAGCTCCAGAGTTTGATCTCCCACTCGGAATGAGAAGTTGGATCCTTTAAACAAAAGGATCCAGAGGAATCCTTTAAAATCTTATTTCCATTATTTAAATGACTTATTGGAAGCTGCAGGGTTCATTAGGGGCAGAAATACATCCAGCTATTATATCCTGGCTGGTTTAATGATGCAGATTATGCAAATGAAGGGATGGAACACTGGAGATGCCAGATAAAGAAGAAAGATGCCATTAGTGCCAACTGGCTTCACAGGTCCCACGAGGTTTTTAATTACCTTCAGACTGAATTAATTGTATACAGCAACACCTATTCCTCCTCTTACAAAACCCCCAACAAGATAAAAGCCCAAAACCACCTGTTCTGGATTATTTACAAGGAAACCGCTGCATAATTTCCTCTGCAGGGAGACAGAAAAAAATGTAAGAAAAGCCCTTAAAATGCCAAAGTCCTCGTGCACCCTTTAATTTGGCCATGCTGGTGATTTATTTTCATTTAGTCAACTTGTCACATATTAAGGATAAAATGCTGTTGAGGAGCAGAATATTTATTTTAAAGTTTCTGTGGAGACAAACCCAGGGGGCTGGAAGGACGGGGCAAATCATTAAAATTTCAAGCTAGAATTCCATACAGAAAAGGCCAGAATTCCATAAAAACGCTACTTACGGTCCAGTGGAGGCCTGACGTTGTGAAAGTTGATGTTCTCTGCTGAAACCCAATTTCCTGAAAGGATCAGAAACGGGAGAACAGCTCCGGCCAACGCGTGCCGGAACAGCCCCATCCTGGGTGTCACTGCACATGGAAATCCAGACTCCTCAGGCCTGGGGAAGAGAGGGAACACACATCATTTAGTGGGAATCGTGAGGATCTGAGGTGCAGGATGATAAGATTCCTGTGAAATCCTGCTGGAAGCATGGAAATCCAGCCGGGAACACCGGCGAGCTGCGGAGCAGCACAAAGCTGAGCTGGTGGTGCCTTCTGCTGGCCAGAATCCCTCACAGAGGGCTTGAACTGCCAAAGAAAAATTCAAATTCACTTTATTTCCTTCACCCAAGTAATGGGAATCTTTAAAATTCCTTGAAAGGATTCCCAAAAATCAATAGGGGGACTGAGGTCCTATAGATCCAACTTGAAACAATCTGGAATAAACAGCATTAAGGAAGCAAAACACAGAGAAATCTCAGTTTTAACACCAACAACCAATCCCTTACCTGAGATAAATAAATTTAACTTCAGACAAGCTACGTTCATCTGAATTTTAAGTGCACTTTGTACTGGCACAGCATTAAAAATTTTAAGTGTGAATTCAATTTATTTCTTTTTAAGTGCATCCCAAAGGAATGCTCTGGAAGATGCCTGGGGATGGCACAGATGTTTTGGAGAAGGGCAAGGTGGAAAGTTCAGAGGGATGAGATGCAATCACCCAAAAATACATTTATTTTAAAATACATTTAAAATACGTTTATTTGGGGGCCCCCTGGGTGCTCTGCCAAGGCTTTAGAGAGAAGAACTGAACATTTTGCTTAGGTTGGTGTTTAGATTTTCCACACCTCCAGACAAACACGGGGAACTGTGGCAAATTCCAGTGACCCTGGAGCCTGGTTCAGATATTAAAAATCACAACCTCACTCCTCCCATGCAAATTCCCAGCAGGACAAACAAGCTGGAGTGGAGGCTCCTGCCAAACCAGAGCCAAAGGCATTCCCTCCAAATTTCCAGGCACACCCTGGCCAGGCTGACAATGGTGCTCAGCAGAGAAATCTAGGAATTTCCCCTCTTCTCCGAGGGTTTTTGGGATTGGTTTGGGTTTTTAACTTTTCTGGTAGATGGTTTTGCCAACCAAGCGAACAACGGAATTTTGGGAATTGTGAGTTTTATTGTGAATTTAACCACGCTGTGTTAATGTATTAAAGTATTAATAAGCACTTAAGATCTGCTAATCAAATCCTGGCTTTGTGGATATATTTCAGGAGATATTCCGAAGTCACAGCCTACCTCTGCTCCGTAGGATGGTCCAGATTTCCTCTGGCTGCAGCCCAGGATCTAAAGAAGGATTAGGCAGAAGAATCTGTGGAGAGCAAACAGCAACAGATCGTCAAAATTCTGTTCTGAAGAAACAAATTAGCATTAAATTAAGATAAAAATTGGGTTTTTATAACAAAATATCCGAAGAAGCACTTGAACTACACAATATGGCTCTTATGGAGCGCCGTGGCACTGAAGAAATTGAAATTCCCTCCTTCCGGAGATATTCCAGTGCCATAAAAGACAAATAAAAGACAGAAAGTGAAGGAACGAGGCTCAGTCCATCCCTGAGGACGAGTTTCCTCCAGGAAAACCATTACTGAGGGAATGACCTGCGTGGCACCACGCGGCTGAATATTCCCATTCCAGAGATATCCCGACTTTTCCACACGAGTTCTGCCCAAAATTGAAGCAGAAATCAGCAGCAAGGGAACCTGAGAGAGCAAAACAAAGCTGCAGCCTCCCAGTGAGAGGCTGATGAACAAACAGGTGCCCCCCAATGTGTGGAGCCCATCCAACTCCTGGAATTCCAAGTAGGCCGCAATTCCCAGAGCCACACATTCCTGATCCCAATGACCTCATCCTTGTGCCCCTGCGCCATCAGGAATCCCATTTTCCTGACTCCAAGAGGGTTCCTTAATCCACACTGCCTGAGTGGTGTTGGTAACAAGATGAGAAGAGTCCTTTTTGTGCCTCAAGTCCTTCCTGGATCCTTTGCAAATAACTGTGTTCATCCTGGAATTCCAGGATGGTTTGGGTTGGAAGGGACTTTAAAGCTCATCCAGTTCCACCTCCCTTCCACTTCCACACCTTCAGCTTGCTCCAAGCCCTTCCAACCTGGCCTGGGACACTTAAATCCTTGGAACACCTCAAGCAACCCATTTTTGATTGAGAATTTCACAAAAACTCAGTGTATTTCAAGCATTTTAAAATTATTTCCATTTTACTCTGCGGGAAGGGAGGGAAATGAATCATTCCAACATTTCCAAGACTTCTCTCCTTGTCCTGTATTTGCTGCTGGCTGAAGGAAACTCTGTCTTTAAGGGGCTGTAACTGGATCTGAAGCACCTGGACAGCAAATAAAAGGCACAATTCCACTTGTGCCAGTTTGCTACAGACCCAGGCTCTCTCCTGCTCCCCTCCCCCAGGTTCCTATCGCTTTTCCTCGTGCCAGATGGAAAATTTTAGGGACTATAAATACAAAAAGAGGCTCTCTGGCTGGAGGGAAGGCTCAGTAAATCGACCTCCCAATCTGAAGTCGTCAAAGGTGTCCTTGTTTGCCAAGCAGGCCAATAAATAATGGATGTTGTTTGCCATGGGCTTGGTTACACAGCTGCACCACAAGGGCGTTCTCAAATCAAATAAGAAAATATTGGCCCAAAAATGGCTTTCATATCTCACCCAGAATCTTTTCAAAAGCTTATTTTCTTCACAGTGCCTTATCTCTGTTGTGCTCACAGATAATATTATCTAGCAGCTGAGTAAATGTTTCATTAGGCCCAATTAGGAGCTCTCATTAATGAAGGGGGAAAACTGTCACAACATGGAAGATTAACTTATATAAACAAGAGCAAACAGGGAGCTCCAACTTTCCTGGGGGAGGGAAGACAATCCAAAAGGGAAGGGCTGATGCTATTAAAAAACCTGTGACTAAAACCCGTTTCAAGAAAACAACCAGGAACACAATGGCTGAACTAATTCAAATATTCCAGAAGGCTGGAACCTTGCAGGGTGTGATCCAAAAGTAGGAAGCAGCATCCCTGCTTTCTGATTTTAATAAAATTCGAGTCTGTCGACATTGTTTTTCCTGGCAGGCTCAGTGGAGGATTAGCAGATTGAACATCAGATATGGAATGCAAATGAAACTTCCTGCTGTCATTCAGTAAGCAATTTTCAGGTGCTATTAGATAATTGCAAATGCTTCTGTTTAGCTTGTTAAATAGCACTTGGGGACATGAGAGTTCCACAGGCATAGGCAGAAAGGTATTTTCTGTGCTGAAAAGCTAAAACCCAACACCTGACAGCACCACACATCCCAAAGGCCACAAAAAGGAAATTCAACTTGGCTAAAAGGGCAGAAAGAGCTCCCTGGATCCCCCATTCTCCTGCTCTCCTCTGGAGACATTCCTGCAAAACCCAGCCAGCGAAGAAGTGGACAGAACAAATTTTAAAACAAACCCCATAATTTTCTTTAGGAAACAAAGATACATTTAAAATAAAAAGGTGGGGGAAAGTAAACATTTTGACAAATTAAACCCTGCCCCCCCCAAAATTACTGCAGATTTACAAATTTCAAACTCTTTGCTGTGGAAGCTTTATCTTCTCTTTCCTGCTGAGTTAAGTCTCTATTTTTTTAACTTTTTGCCTCACAGTGTGTTATTATTAGCACAACAGAAAAATGGATCTTACACTATGCTGACAGACAGCTGCAAGGAGTAACAGCGCCAGAATCAAACTGAACTCATCAACCGGATTTTGAAACACCACACATTTCCTTCAGCCGCACCCACAGCCCCACTTGGAATGAAATTTGGCCTAAATTACAAGAAATTGCGGAGTTCTTTATCTGAGATCTTGTAAAGCACAACATCATTTCGCTCGGGGGATGATGTTGGCATGGGAGGTGTGATGGAAAGGGCTGTGAGACTGGAGGTGTCTGACTACACCAAACTGTGACTTCAGAAAGAAAATAATCCCTGATGAACACGATAAACCTGGGAAATATCGCTGGAGTGAAGGATTTGTGAAGAGAAAATATGGAATGAAAAGTGCATTGTTCCTTTCCCAGCTCAAACTGACATTTAGGTTAAAATTCACAATC
>NC_031776.1:35731548-35747373 GCF_001522545.3 Parus major | reverse complement strand
TGTCTCAAAATCCATTCATGAGATTAAATTTCTGATTCCCTTCTGCCAGTTTTCCATCTCCTCAAAGAACTGCACTTTGCCAAAGCTCTGGATGGCCAAAAGTTGAGTTTGGAACAGCTTTTATCCATCATCTGCAACAGGTTTAAATCTGTCCCTCACCTGTGCAAGACTGGAAATTGGAATTTAATATGGCTCTGGAGAAAAGAGATTACAGGAATAAGCAGAGTTTTTTTGTTCCTTAAGACTTGGTTTCACAGTATTAAATTTACAGAATATTTAGGTTTAACAATATTAAATGTAATTTAGTTTCTTATAGAATATTTAATAAAATACCTGTGTGGATCTGGCCTTTAGTAAGCAGTGTATGAATTTACAACACAGGAGAGAAGAATTCTGATTTTCAGTGCTTTTCTTCTCCAAGTTTAGCTCCAGACCATGTCAATAAAAGATCTCTTTAATCCTGCCACGTTACTCATATTCAGCAGCACTCCAGATATTCCTGCACACTCCAGATCTATTTTCCAACAGGAAAAATGTGGGACAAAACAACACTGCTCCAACAAAAATCAAGCAAATTCCATATATTTCTATATATTAATTATTATTAATGGAAAACGAAAGTTTTCAGGCAGTTAAATCCAACCTCAGAAATATCCCTGGGTTTTATTTCCAAGTGAAATCCTATTTTTACACTGCCCAGTGCAGACAGGCAGAGATGCCACAGAATTCCATTTCTCATTCCAGCCAATAAAACAGGAGCTGTTCCAGACAACACCAACAAGAACCTACACGATTTCCACTTGTCCAGGAAATATCATGTTCCCCTCTAAAACTCAATTTTAGGATCAAGGCCCACACCGGAAAGATTTGCTGGGAGGGTTGGCAGGCAGCTCTGCTTCAAATCCCAGAATTCAAATCCTAAAATTCAAATCCTAAATCCCCCTAAACCTGCTGGAGCCTGAAGTGGCCCCCTGGGATGGGGAAACCCAAAGGTTCTGCATCACACAGAACGTTCTTCACATCCAGGGGAAATTCAGATTTCAGGGACAAGAGCTGAGCTCCTAAAAGCTGCTTTTTGAACCCAATTCTGATGGCTGCAGCAAGCTCTCCCTTCACTTCTTTTCTCCTCGGGGCCTTGGGAGATCTTTCCAGCTGTCTGGGAGGAAAAATGGATTTAAAAAAAACCCAGACCAGCTCTCTCTCCTTTCCTGGTTTATTTCAGGTAGTTTTCCCAAGTTATGAAGGGTTTGGGATCGTGCCTGTGCTGATGCAAACCCACATTTTGTGCTGAAAGGAGAGGGAGAAAAGGGAAATTACATTTCTCTGGTTTTATTTTGCTCTCTGGGTCCAAACAAAATGTCCTTTACCTTCCTGGAGCAGAACTCTTCACCAGTACAGCATTTCCTACAGGAATAACTCTCCAACTGACATGAAAATATCCTTGAAAGCTCCTTCCCTATGGATCCACACCACAGGTTTCCTCCAACAACACAACACCAGAGCGATTCTTTTACCGTCACATTCCCAAAAATCAAGAAAAACTCAGGAATCATGGAATATTCCAGCTGAAAAAGGCCTCCAATATCACTGAAACACCCTGAGACCCACCAAAAAATCCTTCTGCCACCAGTTTAGGGCAGGAATTGAGCTGGGATTCCAAAAAAAATCCCACACAGAGTCACTCCTGGTGGATGCTGGCAGAGTTTGAGGTGTGAAGTTTCTCCCACTGCTCCTTGTCTGATGTAATCTCCGCCCCTTGTTCACACCAGCTCCCTGCTCCAAGGAAATCCTCGAAATCCCAAACAAAATCATCTCCTGGAATGCACCAGGAAGGGCTGGGAGTGATCCCACACCTCATCCAGGGAGCTGCTGCTGAAGAAATTAATTTTAAAATCAATTGTGGCCAGCAGGGTCTAAATATCAAACCCACAGAGAGGGAACTTTTTATCCTGAAGCTCCTCAAGTCATTCCAAGCTCTGGGAATTCCCATTTTTTGAGGAATAAATTCTGAATTCAAGTCCTTATTGAAAATGTAACTTTAAAGGAGGTCTTATCTATTTTATATATGATAATACATATGTATTTAAAAGCAGGTCACTTTTTAGGTCGTTATCGTGATGTTTCTGTTTATTAAAAGGACTCATTAGCATCACAAATGGGATGGAGGCAGGGGATGAGTGAAATCCTGATTGCTGTCAAGTCAATAAAGCATTTCCTACAGGAATAACTCTCCAGCTGACATTCAAATACCCCTGGAAACTCCTTCCCTGTGGATCCACAGCACACCTCCCCACAGAGCATCACCAGTGGGACAGAACCAGATCTGAGCAGCAAATGAATGAGAGATGAAACCCCCCAAAGACGGGAAGGTTCAAAAAGAACATCCTTGAAGACTCCTGAATTATTCCTGGGCTGAAAAAAGAGGTGAGCACTGTGGGGTGACAGAAAACAGGGAAGAGAAAGGCAGGATGGGTTGGATCCATGGGACAACTCAATAAAAATATGGACACAAAGTCAGGACAAATTAATCAGTGGAGAATATAAAAAAATGAGCTGAATCAGCACATTTTAGAGCTTTAAAGCCTTTTTCAGGGTTGTTTTTTTTTAAAGCCTGGAGGGTTCTACAGAACAAAATTACCCAGGCAGTGGAAAGCTCCCCCTTCCACAATGCCAGGGAAAGATAGAGGAAGCAATAAACTTTATTACAGAGGGACAAAAAAAAAAAAGAAAAAAAAGAGGTTCAACAACCTTTTGAAATAAGAGAACTTTACGCTGCAATTCTGGGCCTTCACTTATCCACCATGAATGGAGTTTGGGGAATGAAAAGGGGAAAAAACCAGAGCCAACATTCCTGAGCAGTTCAGGTGCTGTTTAATCACTTGAATTGTCAGGATAAAGGGATGCTGCTCCAGCAAAACCTCCTCTGCGCTTCCAGGAGTATTTCAAACGTTCCCAAGGAAATATTGGAATGCCTACAAAGGAGTGGGTGCAGCAGCTGAAGGGAACAGCTTGGAAAGTTGTGTGTCTGCTCCCTTCTTCTGCCTCTGACAGAACAGAATTCCATCCTTTAAAATATAAATTTCAGATATTAATTCACTCCTTCATTGTCTCCCCAAATCCTCGCTCGTTTAAGGTCGTTTAAGGAAAGAAACACGGCACATCCCAAGGAGATAAAGGATGATAAAGGTGTTTTTAATGCAAAAATTAAACACAACAACAAACCCAGACTTATTCAGGATGTGTTAAATGTCCCTCAAATCCTTTTGGCTGCAGGGAGGGATCCACCTGGATCTGCTGACCCAAAAGGTGCAAGAGGAGGCCGAGAGCACGACGCTAATAATTTGGTTTTTATCTAAACCACTCTGAAAAACCCCTGAGATATTCCACAGCTTGGAATTCAGCAGGGCACCACCCCATCCTCCAGTTCCACCCCAAAAATTGTGTGTGAGAGCCTGGCCTTTAATTGGAATTATTTATTAGGGCCTCCCGGAGTGGATTGCGGGTTGGAAACGGGAATTCCATGGATGTCGTTAGGAAAACACAACAGGGAGAGTTGGGATCTCAACCCTCAGGCTTGGGAGAGAACTGGGAATTTCCTCCCCCAGGATTAAATATAAATTTATATAAATAAATAATATAAATATAAACAAATATTAAATATAATATAAATCATGGCATTTGGGTTGAGAGGGACCTTAAAGCTCATCCCATTCCACCCCTGCCCACCTTCCACTATCCCAGGCTTCTCCAAGCCCCACCCAACCTGGCCTTGGACGCTTCCAGGGAATATCCCAAATTTCTGCATGTTTTATGCAGAATTAAAAAGTCAATTTACAGAATTCAACCATGAAAACACAGCAATTATTACACCACCAACTCCACAGCCATCCTTCAGTCCTCCCTATAAAAACCTACAGAGGGATAAACATAAAATCTATAGGATGAAACCTATTTGGGGCCTGTTGCTCATCTAATGGATTTAGAACAGTCCCAAAAGCCAAAATCCCATTAAAATATTCCTCAGCTTATTCCAAAGAACTCAAATCACAGTCTGCACCACCACAATAAATAATCATGGCAGGAAGGATTTTTAGGTAAAAAAAAAAGAAACTCATTGGACACCAAGAGAATAAAACGTTCCACTTTCCCTCACAGGGCAAAGAACGAATCTAGAGTTTAAAAAATTCATGTCTATTTTGCTTTTTGCAGCCATCTAAGCATAAAAACACCAATTTTTCCTGGGCCAGAGTGAGGAGATGCTGGAGCAGGGGTAAAATTCCTCCAGCTCTTATCAGACACTGCAGAAACAGCACAAAGTGCTGGGGAAAGATAAAGTTCTCTGTTGCTGCTCTTATCAAAAATGGGGTCAAAAAGTTAACCCAGGCAGGGTTTTATGGCTTAAGCCCTTAAAAATAAAGCCAAATTTGGAGACCAAAAAGGGAGCACGTGAGAAGTGAGGCAAAGCCAGGAGATGAGAGGTGGAAAGGGCTGGACCAGCTGAAGCAAGAGCAGATGAACCAAAATAATCGGGGTAATCAATAACGGGGCACGAGGAAATTAATTAACTCCACAGAAAGAATTCCAAAGGTAAATGAGTAATTATCATTATTCATAACAAGGTTTAAGGGCTCTCCAAAAAGTCAATATCAAGCAAGGGAAAATGTCCATTTATTACCAGGCTAAGGCTTGGAATTTCCAATTTCCCATGCAAGGCATTTCCCCCAAATCCTTCCCATTTTTCCTATATTAAGGAATAATTTCATACCTTAAATATATTTAATCTGTGACAGACTAGGATGTAATAGTTGGCAGCCAGAAATGTTGTGTTTTTATAGATACACATTGAATTTTACACTTAATAACCTCCAAAAGAAGCCGATTTAGTGAGAAAAAAGTCAAACCCTAAGTACTGAAACCCCATTTCAAAATCCAGTATATAATTTAGTGGGATTGTGTCCATTCCCATAGAACAGAAACAGCCAGGATTTATCCAGTCAGTGCTGAAATGAAAGGAAAAGGGAATGTTTTGTCCATGAAAAATGAAGAACTGCAGGAATTCCCACAGAACAGAAGGAAAAGCATCCAGGTGATGATCACAAGGTCCCTTATTGATAAACCAGGATGAACCATCATCCAGTTAGGGCTGGATTTACACCGAGGTGTAAACTTGATGTAGAGCTGGGCCAAAACCAGGCTCTTTCTCCATCTTTACCACCGTTCTGAATAAAAAACTTTAGGAAATAAGTGGCATCTCCACAAGCTCCCCTCACTGTGACACCCCAAGAAAGAGAAATTTTCTTGTTGTGATCATCTCCTGTCCCTGTTTGATAAATTTCTCCAAGCTGGCAGAATTCCCTGACCCTGGAATGGCTCCAGAACCAGGAGAGCTGTGACAGCCTTTGCAGCCATCTGGCCTCTCTTCAAAGGTTTGGAAGGGCAGGGTGGGGAAAAACAGGGTGGAGTGAATAAAATAATCCCAATTTAATTATAAATAGAGCTGCAGAATCCCATCCACGTGAAATTCTCCTGCTTTGTGCCACAAGTACCTCCCGGGCTCGGAAAGCTGGGACAGGAAACCCTTGGCACGAGGAGGATCTGGAATGTTCCTCTTGCTGGGGGAATTTTTTTGTTATTTTGCTGCAGGTTGGAGATTCTGGGCCTGGAATGAGACAGGGAGATGGAGGTGTGGCTGTGTTCTCCCAGTGTCCAAAAAATCTCCCTTTCTTTATTGAATTGTGTTTTTTTGGGGTCTTATCCATCATTTCTCTTTATTCTCCTTGCTCTCCTCGTTATTATTGTCAGATCTGACTGTTTTATCCCCTCCTTTAAGGAAAAGTGAGAGGAAAGAGCAGAAATCAGGGGTGGAAGAGAAGGAAAAATCAAAATGAGCCTCCAGAGAGTACAAATCACAGCAGAAGTGTCTTTCAACTGAATTCTTCAAGATCTCACTCCCTTTGCCAAAGGAAAAGCTCCCCTGGAATTCCCTGTAAATCCAGAATTTTGTGTTAGCTATTTCCTCTATTTTTTGTGAGCCTCAAAGAAATCTGATTTTATAATTCCCTATTCCAGACCGGGTTTAGGGTGACCCCTGACATCTCAGCAGGAAAAGAATAAATTAATAAATGGAACATGGAATAAAGAGCAAAGATCACTGCAGCCACTCTGCAAAACAGCAGCTGAATAAAGCTGCATTTACTTAAAAAAATATATTAAATTACTCCTTCAAATGTTAACTGCTATTCAAACATTGAGAATTGTCACAAATAACACTAATAAAGGGTTAAGATGATCACTGACTGTGATATAATTGTAAATAAACCCCCCAAAAACCCCTTTATCAAACATTTTTGATTGAATTGAAAGCAACTGCTGCTTGAGTGAAGACATTCTAGGAAGTGTTTGAAATCACAAAGTGAGGCAATTTGAGTTCTCCACAATTCCCACACGGGGTAAGAAAAGAATATTCTCACTTTTTTGAGAGAATCTGGATCTAAACACACCGGTTTCAGCAGATTTCTGCTGCTGGATCCCAAACATTGTGAGGGTTTCTGAAAAATTTCCCTTTCAGGAACACATCCCACACACCTTCCATTGTAAAAACCAAACTTAATCCTGAATATAAAGAGTAAAAACCTGCTCTGCCTCGTCAGTCTTTGCTTATTCAGGCTTGACACTCACTGAAAAATCAGAATCCAAATGCTTGTGATCCGTAATCCCTTCCCTGGCTGTGGGCAGACCTCTCCAAATGTTGTGTTTTCCCTGTAAAAATGCTGAACAGAGGTTTCAAGGCTTCAGTTATCATAATAAATGTCCCAGCTGCTGGAAAATAACCCTCTGTGCTGGGTGTCTGGCACAACTGGGACGTTTCCTCCCATTATTCCTGAAAAAAGGGTTGTTTTTTTCTATCACCCACGTAAAAATCCCTTCAATATCTTCCACATTCCCACAAATGTCATCACACTTTGGGATTTTACTTTTTAATCAACGGGTCTTAATGAACACCAAATGCTTCTTGTGTTGCATTTTCTAACAGATTAAAAATACAAACCCAGGGGAATTATTTAATGTGAGGGAGAGTTGCCCAGAGAAGCTCCTGGATCCCTGGAAGTGTCCCAGGCCAGGTTGGAGCAGCCTGGGGTAATAACTCAAATAAATTCAAATAAAAGGATCCATGAGGTCCCTTCTAACCCAAACTGCTCCATGACTGAGGAAAAAGACAGAAAGAAAAACCAAATCCAAAATCTCTGTCCTTACACCACATTTTTAACAACATTTGTACAGTGCAGGGGGAAAACCCCAAGCTTTCCCCACAGGAAACTCAAGAACTGACCGGCAAATTCCAACAGATTCGGACGAGGAATTTTTGCCTAAGAAAGTGGCAGGGTTGGGAATGATTTAGGGCAGAACTGAAGCGTTGATCCAGCAGCTCAGCATCCCCAAGGGCCTTGGGACAGGGCCTGGGGGGCTGAGGAGTGGGAAGAGGATTTGGGGAGGAGGCAGGGGGCAGGTGGCAGCCCTGGGTGACAATAATCCTGGGAAAGGCACTTTTCCAGCCCCATTCCCTGCCCAGCTGTGGAAATGACTCTCAAACAGAGCCTGTCCCGGGCAGGAACGCAGCAGCAGCTCCGGCTTTGCGTTGTCACAGCTCCCAGTGAACTCCAGCTTGCCTTAAAACCGAGCCTGGCCTTTCCCTGCCGCTCCCAGCCCTTCCTGGGGAGCTGCCTCACATTCCTCTCGTGTTTTGGGGCTGGATCAAGGCACCTCAGCTCCCTGCCGGAGCTCAGACACACAAGTGAGAGAAAAACCAGCCCTGCTGAAGGCAAACCGCACTGGGGGAAAGCCTGAGGGGCTCTGGCAGCAGAGTTAGGGAAGGGTGGGGTCCCAGAAAACATCCCAGCTTTGGGAGGCACGGGCTGCTGGGTTTGACCTGGTTATGGTGTTGAGATTCCAGGAGAGCTTGGAGAGGGATCTGGGACAAGGGATGGAGGGACAGGACACAGGGAATGGCTTCCCACTGGAAAAGGGGAGATTTGGGTGGGATATTGGGAAGGAATTCCTGGCTGGGATGGAATTCCCAGAGAAGCTGTGGCTGCCCCTGGATCCCTGGGAATGTCCAAGGCCAGGCTGGAGCAACCTGGGACAGTGGAAGATGCTCTGCCCATGGCAGGGGTGGAATCAGCTGATCCTTAAAGTCCTTCCCAACACAAACCTCGCTGGGATTCCATTATTTTAAAAGCAGGAACTGGTGAGGGACAGAGCAATCAAACAATTCAGGAACTCAAAGGTCTGGAAAAGCAAGCCACGTGAAAAGACCCAAAATCCAAGAGGAGTGGCTGTGCTTCAGGAGAAGGGAATTTGGGATGAACAAGGCCTGGAGCATTGCTAGGAGGAAGAAATACTGACATTCCCACCCTGGACACTCACATTTAACATAATCCACGTTTTAATGTGGATTTAATCCAGGAAAAGGCCTTGGCAGGGGCTGCCCAGGGAGGTTCGGAGTGCCCATCCCTGGAGGTGTCCAAGGAATCCCTGGAGGTGTCCAAGGAATCCCTGGAGGTGGCACTCAGGGCTCTGGGCACAGCTTGGATTCCATGGGCTGAGAGGACTTTTCCAACCTTTCCCTGGGATTCCACACCCTCTTTCCATGCTTCTTGAACTTAGTTTTTTGTGGGATTAGCCAGAAGATGAAGGCAGAGTTGCCCAGTTGGAAGCTGGAGGTAAAATCCTGCATTTGAATCTTCATGCACAACAAAACACACCCAAATAAGCCACTCAAAGATCCTGGCTGCACATATATGTAACACATAATATCAAATATGTTATAAATAATATATAATATACAATATATAATATACAATGCATAATATACAATGCATAATATATAGTATATATTATTTACTATACAACATAGAACACAAATATGAAATACATATAATAAAACATAAAATTGATAATAGAAAGTACATTATCTATAATATAATATATAATATACACTATATAATATATTGTATATTAGACAGTGTATATTCTATATATTATATATAATTATATATAATTATATATAATCTACAATGTATAATATATGATAATTATACTATATATAATTAATTAATATATAATAATGAAATTAAATATATTATAGTAATATATTAATATTAGTATATAATATTATCATAATTATATTATAACATTAATTATATTATATATTAATATGTATTCTATTAATATTACATTAATGTTATAATATGTAATATTGAATAAATAATAGATAATAATATAATTTTAAAAAATATAATAATATATAATAATATATAACATACTTTCAGATCTAACTGACTCATTTGAAAACTACATCATCTTTATCTCCAGCTCTTTTTACCTCCTTTTGCTCTCTCTTTTTAAGTGGAAACATCACTCAGAATGTTTCCTCTTGCACCACAAACCATTTTGATGTGGTTTTAGTTTGACACAAGAGCCACTTGCTGGCTCCAGTGCCTGGAACTGACTCTGTCACCCTGATTAGTCTTGCACCATGTGGAAAAAAATAAATAAAAGGAGAATTTACACCAAAATTACTGAAAAAGTTAATAATTATATCACCTCACTGAGGCTGAAATGAAAATGAAGCAGAGAGTAGTTAAGAATTAAATCCCAGAAAATCACGGAAGAGAGAAACCAGAGGAAAAAAATTAAAAATCTTATTTTTGCTCTGTTATAAGAACAACAAAAGGAGTTTAAAAATAACTTAATTCCTGATCATTGAAAGAAATAGCAAAATTTCCCATCAACCTCTCTAGGATGAGGAAGTAACTCGAGGAAAAGATTTCTATGGAAAGGAGTAATTTCTTTTCCAACCTAAATTCATTTATATAAATTTACTTAAATGCAGATGATTACGTCATTCTGAGCCCTCCTTTTCTTATTCTGACATTAAAAAAAACATTTCAATTTTCATTTTTTCCATGGTACCCCACAAAGAACATGGAAGAAATATTCCCACAGTGGAGAAGGCTCCAAGTCACCATCAAAAAGTGATTTAAAGTGGGAAAATAACTCTAAACACAGATAAAAATCACAGACAGGATTTTCACAATTCCCTTAAAAAACTTCAAATATCCATAAAAACTGAACTGGTTTCCCATGGACCAGATTAGCACAGAAATACAGTTGATTTTTTTTTATTTTTTAACATATTTGACATTTACAGGATCTCTTCTATTTAATTATCCCGACTTTGAGTCCTCCCTTGCATCCCAGCACTGTTTTCAAGAGGAATTAAGACAGGTGATGTGAACAATGAGGTTTTTATCACTCCTGATTAATTTTCTTTGCTCAAGAGTCATTAATCAGGGTCTCCCTGAAAGGAACTACAAGTTCAAATATTTTTCTAAATGGATGCAAAGGTTGCTTGGGTTGTATTTTATCTTCTCTAATCCTCTCCTATTTCCTTTTAATAAATAAATTAGGAAAGTTTCACAGCAAAATACAGCAATTTCAAAGACTCCTAAATAATGTTTCTTATAGGAAAGCAAAAATAATTTTCAAGATGGGCTTTTAAAAAAACCCAGAAAACTCAATTAATTTCAACCTCCTGCCCACAAACCAGAGCCTCAAATTGGGACTTGAAATCTTCTTCTGCTGCATTTTAGAGAAAACAGAGAAAATCTGAGAAAAACTAATTGTTACACCTCAAGACAAGATCCCTAATTCACTGAAAATCTTGGAAATCTCTTGTGTCAGTGGGAGCAATCTATGAAAAATGATAAAAAACCTGATTTCTAGACTGAGCACACCCTGGGCAGTTCCCAGCCTGTCTTAAACTGAATTTTATAATTTTTTTTGGCCTATCTCAGTGTATCCCTGACAGTTTTTAGGAACAGGCCATGGAATCAGGAAAATCCCAGAGGATTTCTCGGCCATCATCATCTGCTGCCCTTGGAGGAGCTGGAAGATCCAAGAGTTTCCTCAGCTGAAGGAGCAACCCCGTGGCCTCGATGTTTCCTGGGCAGGAAAGGGATGTGGAGGAAAAAGCAGATGGATTGAAAAGGAGATGGATGAAGGGGGAAAGAAGGAATGAGAGGGCAGGGAAATGGCACAGTGCTTGAGGGATTTTTCCTTGGTTTGGTTCTTTTTTTTCCTTTTTAACTGGATCTGTTTTCTTCCCAAGTTCATCCCTGCAGTGCTGAGGGCAGAGAAAGCCACAACCCCCGGCCCACACGCAACACCGAGGGTGAGAAATCATCACCCAAAATCCCATTTAATGACTCTGCTCCCACACCACAATTAAAACCATTAAAAACTGAAGGTTTTTTTTCTCCTCTGAGGTGACTCCCACAGGAGGAAAGTCAGAAAATCCCTGAGAGAAGGGGGCTCATTCCACGGCAGCTGAGAAGTTCTTGGCAGGGTCTGACGAGAAACAAAGGGACTCTGTCTGGAACCCCCTCAGAATCGATTCCTGAGAAACTCCTGAGTGCCAAGGAGACACCGAGCTGGCATTTGCAATTTTCCCAGCCCGCTGAAGAAAGCAGGGTGGCTGATTCCATGGCCCAAAGCCAAGGGAATTCCTGCAGATTCCACACCTGGAGGTCACACACTTTGTGCTCCCAGCGCATCGAGCACAAGGCCTCTCTTTTCCCACTCGTTTGAAGCCCGGTTTTTAATTGGGGATCATTTCAAACAAGTGTGTGGGGTTTATTTAGAAACAAGGAGAATATAATGAGAATTCAAGAAGAATTGTTTCCTTCTGTGCAGTGAAAGACACCACAGACTTGTTTTATGTGAAATAAAACAGGGTTTTTAATGCTGACTTCAGGCAAACAAGCGCTTGGGCCTGGCCTGGAGAAAACCTCACACATTAAAATAAACAACTTCTCTATTTCTTGATGACAGAGACAACAAACAAGGCCATGCTCCACATCAATTCCTGACACTTCAAGAGAGTAGAAACTGCAGATTAAAGAATGTGAAAAGTCTTTGGAGGAGAGCTAATCCCTGGGGAAAGATTGCTTTGGGTTTCAAATGTGGAACCATGTTTTGAAGTGAAGGAGATAAATAAAAAAGGCTTTTCTCAAAGCAGTGTTACCCAGCAAAAAAGAACACTTGTTTGGTTGGGTTTTAAAGTGATGAAAGCAGAGGGGAAAATATGTTGAGATTAACCCTAAAAGAAAGCAGATTCAAGCAGGATTGTGCTGGGATTGTTTTTTTCCAGGAGCTGCCATACTTGGATTTATAACCAAAACCAAAATTCTACTTCAAACATGGTCTGAAGCCTTGCACTTAAAAAAAAAAAGGGGGTTCAACTTTTCATAATCTCAGATGTCTCTTTGAATTTCCCAGTCCCCATCCAGGCACTTGCTGAGGCCATTTTGCCCTTGGCAAATTCCAGGGAATTCTGGTCTTTCCTTTGCACTTAAATCAGTTTCACTCCAAACACATTTCCTTGGTCTCACTCTATTACAGAATATCAATCTCCTAGAATTTAATTTCTGGCAAAGAATCTGCCAGATTTTCCAAACAAAAAGGTTGTGGTGGTGGTTTGGGTTGGGTTTTTTCCCTGCCCTCCAAAAAAATAAGCAGGCGCACATTTAAAGTATTTTAATTGCCCCAATTTGCTCCCATGCCCATAATACAAATTAAAGCCTGGAATTCACAAATAGAATCCATAAATACTTCCAAAAAAACCAGGAAAATTCACAGTGTTTGATTTATGTCTCCTATGCTGTCTCTCCTATCACTGCACTGAGGTCTATCATTTTCAAATATTGGTTCCTGCTGTTAAAAGAAAAGGTAATAAAATCAATTTCAGGGTATATTTTATTACCAGAGCTGCTGACATGCTAAAATCTGCATCCAATGTCACAGTTCTTGGCCTTTTCAAGTCTGTTTCCATGTCAGGAGCTTAATGAGCAGAAAACCAAACAAAAACTCCAAAGATCAATGTCATTCAACAAAACCTTTTGCCTTTTTGTTGAACGTGTGCATTCTTGAGAAGACAATGATGACAGATTGAATGTCAAGACCTTTTAAATTTTTTTCTAACCATTTAATTAATTTATTTTTTAAAAAAAAAAACTCTTAAAAATGAGCTTGGCTGCTTGAAGCTTATAAAAGCCCTGAAATAAAAGATACACTTGGCCTTCATCTGAGGCTTAGTTAGCAACTCTTATTTCATGGGTCTAATCTTATTTGATTTACAGAAACACCTTTTTTTATTAAGTTAATATAAACATTCAGGTGTTTTATTGTGGTGATTTCTCCAAGACAGCAAATACGGCGCTGACATGGTTCAAGTTCACCCTGACTTTGGAATTCCCTTCCCAGCATCACTCCTGGCTGCTGTTTACTTTTGGAAAATCCCTGCCCCGCTCTGAGTCTCGCTCTCTACTGATCCATAACCCACAGATGAGCCTCCATATGCCGTGGAAAATGGAACACAATCCAAACAAGCATTTGCTGCTTTTCCAGAGAGCCAATTTCTCAGCGCTGAAGTCACAGGGGGAAACAGGATCTTAAGGTTTTGAGTTGTTACAAGCCTGAGCAATTAAATCTCACACAAAAACACATTAATGCGTGGCCTAAGAGTTGCTGAGGTGAGGAAAGATTAATAACCTTGGTATTTAACATCCTGATGTAGCTACAGGCACAGGGAATTTTCTCTGCCTGGTGTGCTTTGGGGGATTGCACTGCACGATGCATATTCACAGCCTCAGGCTTCACCATTAAAACAAAAATTAAAAATTCCAGCTTTCTAAAGCACTGGTCACTGCAGTGACAGGTCAATCCCCTGGCAGGGAAAGGCATTTGGGTGTTTCATTCACACCCAGGGAGGGCAAAATAGAGCCAAGCACAACCTGCCAATCCTTCTGATTTCAGCCCTGCACCACCAACAGAGAGGCTGAAAAAAACCCCAAACCAAACTCCAGTGGAACCATTCCTGACACGAGTCACAAGCTCCATATTCCTGCACATAAATCCACTGTCAGGAATTATTTCAGGGACTGGACCGTGGAGAGTGGAGCTGCTTTTGAGATCACAAAATATTCCGAGTTGGAAGGCACCTACCAGGATCATCAAGCCCAGCTCTTAAGTGAGTGATCCATACTGAGGGGATGGTTTTTTTACAGATATTTAACAGCAATATTTTAAACCACCTGATTTTATACCCACAAAAGGAATTAATGTTTAAAAAAAAAAAAAATAGGAAAAATATCAGAGCAATGAATAAGTGCAAACTTCACATTCACCCTCTCAGCTGCGACCAGGATTCCCCAGGCACCTCAACCTTTTCCATGCTGTAATCACACAAAATTCAGCTCTCGGGCACACCCAGAGCTGGCAGGTCTGAGCAGCTTCCCACCCCTCTTCCAGCTCAGCCTCACACTTGTACTCACAGGCCCTTCCCAGGGCTCCATCCCAGGGGCTGATCCCGATGGCACTGGGGCAGATCCCAGTCTGGAGGGGAGGAAAAGCTGGTGAAGGGCTCTGCCCCTCCTGGGAGCTCCACTCAAAGGAGTTAAACAACACTCAGGGGTGGGAGATGTGTGGGAATTCCTGCTGGATTTACAGCGTGGGTTCTCCAGGGAAGAGTTCTATCCAACTCCATGGGTTTATTTATGGGGGGAAGCTGAGGGAATAACAAAGATCCATCCTGCAGGCAGGAAGGGTCCAGAAACACAGAATCACACAGAGGGGAAGATTTGTGTAAAAAACCACACACAGAAAGTCACACTAAAGACACACATACAGAGACAGGCACACAAAGCTCCAGTGAGAAAAACACACAGAGAAGGACACAAAAACACACAAAGTCACAGAAAGACACACACAAAAAGACTCACACACAGTCAAGGACACACACACACAGATACAGAATCACACACACAGACACAGAATCACACACACACACTGAAAGCCTCTCACTCTTACACAAAAAGACTCAGAATAACACCCACAGTGACTCTACCACACACAGAAACACACATTCACACATACACACTCTGAAACACGTATTCACACACTCAGAAACACAATTCCACACAAAGACACACACTCACACACCCACACACATTCACACACTCAGAAACACAATTCCACACAAAGAAACACACACAAACTCACACATGGATAAACACACCCACTCAAAAACACAGAAATACTCACAGAGAAACACATTCACACACAAAAACACAGTTACACACACAAAGACACAGAAACACTCACACACAGAAACACACATTCACACTCAGAAACTCACACTCAAACACACCCACTCAAAAACACAGAAACACACTCAGAAACACAATTCCACACACAGAAACATACACACAGAAACACACAGGCAGAGGAAGACACACAAAAAGGTGACACTGAAGGACACACACAGAGAAGAACTGACACAGAAAGACACACACACAAAGACTGAAAGATTCACGCTCAAACACACACACAGAATTCACACAACCCCAAAAAGACTCCCCACTCACAGACTCACTCACACAGAAAGAAATCACACACAGAGAGAAAGAAATCACACACAGAGAGAAAGAAATCACACACAGAGAAAGAAATCACACACAGAGAAAGAAATCACACACCCCAAAAAAGATTCCACACTCACACACAAACTCCCACACACAGAAAAACACCACATTCACAGGAAATCCCCACTCACAGACTCACACACACCCCAAAAATGATTCCACACACCCCCAGAAAGACACACACACAGAGAAAGAAATCACACACAGAAAGAAAGAAATCACACACAGAAAGAAAGAAATCACACACAGAAAGAAAGAAATCACACACAGAAAGAAAGAAATC
>NC_031776.1:35725419-35729963 GCF_001522545.3 Parus major | reverse complement strand
AATTCTCCAGCCCCTTCCCAGCTCCTCCATCTGCTCCTCAAAAGATTTGTGCTTTTTGGATTGATTTATCCCATATTAATACAGAAATAAATGAATTTTGCTTCAGCCAGGAGAGCAGAACCTCCTCCTTCAGTAGCTCCAAAGAAGTCAATTTTCTGCAGGTCTCAACCTCGAGTTTTCAGTGGGGCAGAACCTTTAAAAATAAAAACAACCCCACTATTATCCCCATCCCATGGGAGGGAGCATTTTCCAACCAGGGATTATGGAACAGATCCCAGTCCAGCTGTTCCTCCTCTGTCTGGAAATCAGGTGCTGAGGCTGACCAAAGAAATGTAAATCCTGTGCACAGCCTGAATCGAATTATCTGGCAAAGTACACGAAGAAAAGATCAAAAAGCTACAAGCAAGTGGAGAGATGAAAATGAAAGACACCACAATTCCTATTCCTGCCTTCTTTTGGGGGGAAAATCGAATCCTCCAGGTGCTCAGAACAAAATCCTTGATTTAAATGCCAGTTTCAAATGGAAATACATCAGAACTTTACCCCACGCTTGTAAAGTTTTATTATTTTTCAGATTTCTTCTGCAGAACAACCTGCAATGGGCTCCACTCTGGTGTCCTCATCTGCCTGCCTAATCTGACTGCTGGTAATTCATTTTTTTAACAGATTTTATGCTCAATTTCTATATAAATTTTAAACAATCCTTCAGTCTGTAGACACAGACATACATTCACTCGCTGTGATTTCCTGGTGTAAAACAACTGGCAATAAAACACGACCCTGGTGGCAAAGGCCAAATGCTCCAGCTCAAATCTCACTTGTACCTGGTGTGAAAAACCAGGTTTGCATATTTTATACATAATTTAAAAGTTTAATAGAAATATATTTAGGATATAAAATAAAGTAAAATTTACAGATATGGCCTGGTGTCTCTGCATTCAGCCAAGAGAGCACAAAGGATTGTCCCTTAAAAACAGAACTCTACTACATATTTAGTAGATATTTAAATTATTATTATAATATAAAAATATAATATTTAAATATATATTTATTAAATATAATACAATAAAATTGAATTATAAATATAATAAAAATAAAAATAATAAAATAAAATAAAATATATATAACATTTATTATATTTATATAATATATATAAAATATCTGTATTTATTTATATAAAATATATTTATATTTATTATATTTATATAATAAATATAAATAAAATAACAATAAATTATAATATATATTATTTTATTATTGTTTATTATTTAAATTATACATAATTTAAATATAAACACTTTATACATATCACATTCATTTTAATATTTACAAAAAGCCAATATCATAATATGTACAACATATTATAATATGTATAATATTATATTATAATATGTATTTTTAACACCTGATAAACTCCAGAGAAAACCAAAGAAGCCTTTCAGTCACAGCTGGGGTGAAAGCAGTGCTTGAAAGAGATTTTTTCTGCTTTTCTGTATAACTAAGGAACAGTCAAGAGTTGTGCTGTGGCTGCTTTTAGCTGTGTTGACTTAAAAAGTGTCTGAAGTGCCAAGTTTCAGGTTTCACCTCTCGCATGTGTCCAGACATGTGGTTTAGCACATTATCCTCAGCCACTGCAGCCTTTTTTTTTAATGGAAGCAGCACAGGAAAATGGGGCAGTGTCAGGAAGGCAAACCATTCCCTCCCCAGCCACAGTGGCTTCATAAAAACACTTTATAAACACCAAATCCCTCTCAAAGCCACAGAGGGGAAAATAAAATCAATAAAAATCAAATCAAATCAAAGCACAAAGCGATTTAAATGTGAATTGCAGCATCAACCCTCACCTGTTACACTCACAGGGAGACAGTCCATGATCTTATCTAGGGGTGGTTAACCACAGACGAGCTCGTAAACATGGATTTAACCAGTTAAGACAACCCTGACAATTCAAAGAAGATCTCAGTTCCCTTTATTTTGGCAGCTAAGCACGCAAGGAAAAATTCCTCCTGCAATTAAACGTTCTTTTTGAAAGAGTTTATCGTGTAATTGCTTCACTGTGGTGGTCAAACTACTCAAGAGGACACATAGAGAAACAGATTTTTAATAAAGATGTATTTTGCATTTAGCTGGGTATTAACTGAGGAGAAAAATTGGTTTCTATCCACACACAACAAAGGAAACTTTCTGTGGGAAGAGAGCAACAGATTGGACTCTCTGATCCTCACAGAGACAACACCACATTTTTGGCAATATTAGAGAAAATGGGGATATGGGTCTAAAATCATCAAACCCTAGAAGTAACATTATCTATTTTTAAAAAAATCATCAAGCATCCAGAGAATTCCACAATGAAAGTAGCCAGGTGGACTAACACCATTCATAAAATCAGAAAAAAAGCAACTTAGCAATATTATGTACAACAAGTCTGAGTGATTACCCAGAGAGAAATATCTGAAATATCCTGGATTTTTGGATTAAACATAACCTGGTAACCAACTGGAACAACCCTACAGTTCATCCTTTCCAAGATCCCCAGGCCCTGAGGTCAACCCCAAACCTGATTTTGCCTCCTCATTCCTGAATTCTCCTCCCAGAATTAAAGCAGAGCTTCCCCAAGCAAAGAAAGGTGAGGAAACGCTTCCTCCTCCCTCTGTGCTGCCAAAAAACATCTGCTGGGCACAAAAATCATCTGCTGGGCACAAAAATCATCTGCTGGGCACAAAAATCATCTGCTGGGCACCTCTGCACTGTCCACAAGGCATCCACTGAGCCTCCAAACCCCAGGATTGGCCCTGGTTGTGCTTCCCCAGCACACAAAGGGCGTTCATAAATCAAGTTGTGTGTCCAGTGACATTTTCCACTGTTGGACACCCCAGGACAGGTTTTTGTCACGGCAGAAGAACCCTCAAAACCAGCTCCAAGTGGCCTTGATCCTTTCTGATCCTCTGCTCCCATGATATTCCTGCAGGGATTTTACACAGCTCTGGCTTCAGCTGCTGGCTCGTGGTTAAAACCTGAGCCACACTGCAGGATTTAACCATGGTTTAAATCTTGGGGCGTTTTTTATTCAATTAAGGCATCAGAGGAGCTGCTGTTTGCCCTGGGCTTCTTGAAAAAGAAGGGAAAACACTGCTCCTTTCAATCCCAGTCGTTTTGTCACCCAGCTTTTGGGGAGGCAGGATCCCCCAAAAACACCCAGTGCTCCAAGCACGAGGTTTCCAGGAGTCCCAAAAACCAAAGGGATCCTTCAGTTCCACACTCACCGTTCACACCGGGGTGCAGTCAGTGATGGAGAAACACCTGGAGGCTTAAAAACCAAAAATAAAATCCTACATGCTGATATCAGCGTGCCACAGCTGCAATTCCTAAAGGGATTCCTTGAAAGGCCTTTTTTGGCAAGGAAGGGGTGAGAGTTTGAGGTTTGAAAACCCAAGAGTAGCCGAAATACAAAGCAAGAGCTCCAGGTGATCAATTACTATGGGATGTCCATGCAATGCAACTTTTTAAAAATGCTTTATTTAAGAAATAACAAAAAAAAAAAGAAAAAAAAAAAAAGTGATTTAATAAGTGATGCAAGGCAACCACTCATCCTCTCCCTGCAGCACATCAATGCCTGACCATTCCCTGAATAAAACCCCTCTCTGGAAAAACCAAACCTTCAGGTTTTACTGCTGAGGAAGACATGATAAGGTATGGAAATGAAGTGGAAAATGCCTTTGATCAGATCAGATCTGCTGTCCCAGCTGGCTCCAGTCAACGCAAAGAACCAAATTCTGATGCAGAAAGACAAATTCTGCTCCTTTCATATGTTACATAACCCAGCAAAAACGCATTTAAAGTATTTGATGTGACTTCAGTTACCCTGTGTGCCTTTTGGTAAAAAGAAGAAGAGGAAAGAAACTTCTCTGTATCAGAAATCCACATCTCATTGTTATCCTTTTTCAGAGCTTGCCCTTGGTGGGTTCACTAAGTTCTGCCAGGGAAAAATAAATCCTGAGGCATGGAAATACGTGAGCAAAGGCCTTCTCCTCCTCTCCTGGGAATTTTAAGTGATATATTTGTTTCTCTGCCCCCAAACCACAGCAAACAATACTTTGCCAGCAGCCAAGCATCATTTGTCAAAGCACCAGGGCATTTCTGAGTCAGGCTTGGTCAGGAAAGGGAGTCAAGGCTACTCCAGCATTCCCTGGGGAATTCACAATGGCTCAGGAACTGAGGTTCCCAGCCCTGGCAGGTGGGTGGGAGGGAGAAATAAATGTGAGGAGTTGGTACAAAACAATCAATGGCACAGCCAGGGGTGATTGCAGCTGGTGAGGAGGGACACGGCGCCGTGGGGTGCAGAGGGGTAAAAACAATAAAAACGTGGAGAATCAAACCTGGTTTGGTTCTCTGCAAGACAAATCCTTAAATAATATCAACTGCTACAAGAAAATTTCATGTTTGGTTACAACTTCCTGAGCAGGAGGGAACCCACAAGGACCTTCCTGCACCTCTCCCACCAGGAAAGGCTGAGGGAGTTGGGAATGTTCAGCCTGGAGAAGCTT
>NC_031776.1:35700096-35725319 GCF_001522545.3 Parus major | reverse complement strand
AATTCTCCAGCCCCTTCCCAGCTCCTCCATCTGCTCCTCAAAAGATTTGTGCTTTTTGGATTGATTTATCCCATATTAATACAGAAATAAATGAATTTTGCTTCAGCCAGGAGAGCAGAACCTCCTCCTTCAGTAGCTCCAAAGAAGTCAATTTTCTGCAGGTCTCAACCTCGAGTTTTCAGTGGGGCAGAACCTTTAAAAATAAAAACAACCCCACTATTATCCCCATCCCATGGGAGGGAGCATTTTCCAACCAGGGATTATGGAACAGATCCCAGTCCAGCTGTTCCTCCTCTGTCTGGAAATCAGGTGCTGAGGCTGACCAAAGAAATGTAAATCCTGTGCACAGCCTGAATCGAATTATCTGGCAAAGTACACGAAGAAAAGATCAAAAAGCTACAAGCAAGTGGAGAGATGAAAATGAAAGACACCACAATTCCTATTCCTGCCTTCTTTTGGGGGGAAAATCGAATCCTCCAGGTGCTCAGAACAAAATCCTTGATTTAAATGCCAGTTTCAAATGGAAATACATCAGAACTTTACCCCACGCTTGTAAAGTTTTATTATTTTTCAGATTTCTTCTGCAGAACAACCTGCAATGGGCTCCACTCTGGTGTCCTCATCTGCCTGCCTAATCTGACTGCTGGTAATTCATTTTTTTAACAGATTTTATGCTCAATTTCTATATAAATTTTAAACAATCCTTCAGTCTGTAGACACAGACATACATTCACTCGCTGTGATTTCCTGGTGTAAAACAACTGGCAATAAAACACGACCCTGGTGGCAAAGGCCAAATGCTCCAGCTCAAATCTCACTTGTACCTGGTGTGAAAAACCAGGTTTGCATATTTTATACATAATTTAAAAGTTTAATAGAAATATATTTAGGATATAAAATAAAGTAAAATTTACAGATATGGCCTGGTGTCTCTGCATTCAGCCAAGAGAGCACAAAGGATTGTCCCTTAAAAACAGAACTCTACTACATATTTAGTAGATATTTAAATTATTATTATAATATAAAAATATAATATTTAAATATATATTTATTAAATATAATACAATAAAATTGAATTATAAATATAATAAAAATAAAAATAATAAAATAAAATAAAATATATATAACATTTATTATATTTATATAATATATATAAAATATCTGTATTTATTTATATAAAATATATTTATATTTATTATATTTATATAATAAATATAAATAAAATAACAATAAATTATAATATATATTATTTTATTATTGTTTATTATTTAAATTATACATAATTTAAATATAAACACTTTATACATATCACATTCATTTTAATATTTACAAAAAGCCAATATCATAATATGTACAACATATTATAATATGTATAATATTATATTATAATATGTATTTTTAACACCTGATAAACTCCAGAGAAAACCAAAGAAGCCTTTCAGTCACAGCTGGGGTGAAAGCAGTGCTTGAAAGAGATTTTTTCTGCTTTTCTGTATAACTAAGGAACAGTCAAGAGTTGTGCTGTGGCTGCTTTTAGCTGTGTTGACTTAAAAAGTGTCTGAAGTGCCAAGTTTCAGGTTTCACCTCTCGCATGTGTCCAGACATGTGGTTTAGCACATTATCCTCAGCCACTGCAGCCTTTTTTTTTAATGGAAGCAGCACAGGAAAATGGGGCAGTGTCAGGAAGGCAAACCATTCCCTCCCCAGCCACAGTGGCTTCATAAAAACACTTTATAAACACCAAATCCCTCTCAAAGCCACAGAGGGGAAAATAAAATCAATAAAAATCAAATCAAATCAAAGCACAAAGCGATTTAAATGTGAATTGCAGCATCAACCCTCACCTGTTACACTCACAGGGAGACAGTCCATGATCTTATCTAGGGGTGGTTAACCACAGACGAGCTCGTAAACATGGATTTAACCAGTTAAGACAACCCTGACAATTCAAAGAAGATCTCAGTTCCCTTTATTTTGGCAGCTAAGCACGCAAGGAAAAATTCCTCCTGCAATTAAACGTTCTTTTTGAAAGAGTTTATCGTGTAATTGCTTCACTGTGGTGGTCAAACTACTCAAGAGGACACATAGAGAAACAGATTTTTAATAAAGATGTATTTTGCATTTAGCTGGGTATTAACTGAGGAGAAAAATTGGTTTCTATCCACACACAACAAAGGAAACTTTCTGTGGGAAGAGAGCAACAGATTGGACTCTCTGATCCTCACAGAGACAACACCACATTTTTGGCAATATTAGAGAAAATGGGGATATGGGTCTAAAATCATCAAACCCTAGAAGTAACATTATCTATTTTTAAAAAAATCATCAAGCATCCAGAGAATTCCACAATGAAAGTAGCCAGGTGGACTAACACCATTCATAAAATCAGAAAAAAAGCAACTTAGCAATATTATGTACAACAAGTCTGAGTGATTACCCAGAGAGAAATATCTGAAATATCCTGGATTTTTGGATTAAACATAACCTGGTAACCAACTGGAACAACCCTACAGTTCATCCTTTCCAAGATCCCCAGGCCCTGAGGTCAACCCCAAACCTGATTTTGCCTCCTCATTCCTGAATTCTCCTCCCAGAATTAAAGCAGAGCTTCCCCAAGCAAAGAAAGGTGAGGAAACGCTTCCTCCTCCCTCTGTGCTGCCAAAAAACATCTGCTGGGCACAAAAATCATCTGCTGGGCACAAAAATCATCTGCTGGGCACAAAAATCATCTGCTGGGCACCTCTGCACTGTCCACAAGGCATCCACTGAGCCTCCAAACCCCAGGATTGGCCCTGGTTGTGCTTCCCCAGCACACAAAGGGCGTTCATAAATCAAGTTGTGTGTCCAGTGACATTTTCCACTGTTGGACACCCCAGGACAGGTTTTTGTCACGGCAGAAGAACCCTCAAAACCAGCTCCAAGTGGCCTTGATCCTTTCTGATCCTCTGCTCCCATGATATTCCTGCAGGGATTTTACACAGCTCTGGCTTCAGCTGCTGGCTCGTGGTTAAAACCTGAGCCACACTGCAGGATTTAACCATGGTTTAAATCTTGGGGCGTTTTTTATTCAATTAAGGCATCAGAGGAGCTGCTGTTTGCCCTGGGCTTCTTGAAAAAGAAGGGAAAACACTGCTCCTTTCAATCCCAGTCGTTTTGTCACCCAGCTTTTGGGGAGGCAGGATCCCCCAAAAACACCCAGTGCTCCAAGCACGAGGTTTCCAGGAGTCCCAAAAACCAAAGGGATCCTTCAGTTCCACACTCACCGTTCACACCGGGGTGCAGTCAGTGATGGAGAAACACCTGGAGGCTTAAAAACCAAAAATAAAATCCTACATGCTGATATCAGCGTGCCACAGCTGCAATTCCTAAAGGGATTCCTTGAAAGGCCTTTTTTGGCAAGGAAGGGGTGAGAGTTTGAGGTTTGAAAACCCAAGAGTAGCCGAAATACAAAGCAAGAGCTCCAGGTGATCAATTACTATGGGATGTCCATGCAATGCAACTTTTTAAAAATGCTTTATTTAAGAAATAACAAAAAAAAAAAGAAAAAAAAAAAAAGTGATTTAATAAGTGATGCAAGGCAACCACTCATCCTCTCCCTGCAGCACATCAATGCCTGACCATTCCCTGAATAAAACCCCTCTCTGGAAAAACCAAACCTTCAGGTTTTACTGCTGAGGAAGACATGATAAGGTATGGAAATGAAGTGGAAAATGCCTTTGATCAGATCAGATCTGCTGTCCCAGCTGGCTCCAGTCAACGCAAAGAACCAAATTCTGATGCAGAAAGACAAATTCTGCTCCTTTCATATGTTACATAACCCAGCAAAAACGCATTTAAAGTATTTGATGTGACTTCAGTTACCCTGTGTGCCTTTTGGTAAAAAGAAGAAGAGGAAAGAAACTTCTCTGTATCAGAAATCCACATCTCATTGTTATCCTTTTTCAGAGCTTGCCCTTGGTGGGTTCACTAAGTTCTGCCAGGGAAAAATAAATCCTGAGGCATGGAAATACGTGAGCAAAGGCCTTCTCCTCCTCTCCTGGGAATTTTAAGTGATATATTTGTTTCTCTGCCCCCAAACCACAGCAAACAATACTTTGCCAGCAGCCAAGCATCATTTGTCAAAGCACCAGGGCATTTCTGAGTCAGGCTTGGTCAGGAAAGGGAGTCAAGGCTACTCCAGCATTCCCTGGGGAATTCACAATGGCTCAGGAACTGAGGTTCCCAGCCCTGGCAGGTGGGTGGGAGGGAGAAATAAATGTGAGGAGTTGGTACAAAACAATCAATGGCACAGCCAGGGGTGATTGCAGCTGGTGAGGAGGGACACGGCGCCGTGGGGTGCAGAGGGGTAAAAACAATAAAAACGTGGAGAATCAAACCTGGTTTGGTTCTCTGCAAGACAAATCCTTAAATAATATCAACTGCTACAAGAAAATTTCATGTTTGGTTACAACTTCCTGAGCAGGAGGGGACCCACAAGGACCTTCCTGCACCTCTCCCACCAGGAAAGGCTGAGGGAGTTGGGAATGTTCAGCCTGGAGAAGCTTAGGGGTGAGCTCACTGTGGCCTCCCAGCACCTGAAGGAGCTGCAGGAAAGATGGAGAGGGATGGTTTACAAGGGATGGAGAGACAGGACACAGGGAATGGCTTCCCACTGGAAAAGGGGAGATTTGAGCGGGATATTGGGAAGGAATTCCTGGCTGGGAGGGTGGGGAAAGGCTGGGATGGAATTCCCAGAGCAGCTGTGGCTGTCCCTGGATCCCTGGGAATGTCCAAGGCCAGGATGGAGCAGCCTGGGACAGTGGGAGGTGTCCCAGGTGGGATAGGATCATCCTGAAGGTCTCTCCAGCCCAGACCACTCAGGGGTGGTGAATTCCCCAAATTCCAGTTTGATTTAGCACAGAGCTCCCAGAGCCTGGGGCACTCCAGGGAGGCACTGACATCCCTCCAAAAGGGGAAAAAACAATAAAAAAATGCAGATTTTAGCTAAATTAGCAGCTTGCTTCAACCAAAACCTTACTACTTGGAGTATTTTACCCACCTGTGGTAGAGAGTGCAGGTCAAAGGACACTCAGGGCCCTGCACCCCAAATCTCTCATTTCCTGTGAGCAGCGAAGGAGAAATCCTACCTCGCTCCACACATCACTCTCCTGCTCTAATTGTCCTGCAATTATTAACTTCATTTATTGCCTCACAGAAAAGAGATTTTCAAGTCTGTGCAGATCAGCTGTAAATCTGCAGCTCTTTGATACCTCATGAATATTATAAACACCTATTTTAAGGTTTTCTCCACTAGAGATCATTGGTGCCAATTTTTGGCACCAAGGGTCTCACAAATCTTTCCAAATGTGAGAATAATTACAGGGAAGGAAAGGAAAGATAGGAATTTCTGTTTCTTCATTTGAAGAAATGAAGGCAAACAGTCAATTCTGAAAAGTTATAGATACAATTTATATATATATATAAATGCTGAAGTAAAGAAACAAGATAATTAAATATAAAAACCCACAGCAAAAGTCCTTCCTGAAACTGAAAGAATTTTTTTCCCTTCTGTGCTGTGGATTTCCAGTGTTATCAGAGCAGATTGATATCAGGCAGTGTTGCAATAATCTCAGAAAAATAAAATAATTAGGAGGAACAGAAAGCAGCCCCAGGCTGGGATTGGCTCTGCACGGGGAGATTCCCCAGCCCTTCCACCCACATGGTGTTTTAAAAACTGATATCCCAGAGGAGCAGCTGCAGTGCCAGGATCTCCTGGGTTTCCTTGGACACTCTGATTCTCTGACTTCTGCAGAAGCTCTGCTGCTGGATTTTCTTAATGCATTGAAATTCATTTTTATGTAGTTATATAAAAATAATTTTATTTTTAGAATATATGTGCTTTTATATATTTTTATTATTATTATTTGCAATTATCTTTATAAATTTTATATATTTATGTTTCATATAATTGTATTTTTATTTATTTATGTATTTATAATATAAAAGTTCTATATTAAATTCTATTTATATATTTCTATAATAATATTAATATTACATATTATAATTATTATAATTATAATATTATGTGTTATATATTAAATATTAAACATTAAATATTATATGGTATATATTACATATTACATATTACATATTATATATTATATATTATATATTATATATTATATATTACATATTACATATTACATATTATATATTATATATTACATATTATATACTATATACTATATACTATATATTATATATTATATATTATATTAAAATCTATGTAAATATATATTTATGTATTATATAAAGATATAATATTTATATATAATACATAAAATTAATTTTTATATGAATTTGACTCCTCTGATTTGACTGCACATCCACATGAGGGGGATGAGATGTCCTGAACCTTCTCAAAGAGGGAGGAACTTCTGTAATCTGAATTTTTGGATTTTTGTTGTGTAGGATTAGTTTTAAAGGATGGGCACAGGGCCTGCCCTGGGAACAAACTCCAATTTTGGGGCAGCCACAGCTGCTCTGTCCTGAAAGAGCCAAGGAGGGGATTTTCCTACAGCATCCAAGCCACAAAGAGCTGGGAATTACAGAAACCAGGATGAGCCTGGGAAGATGTTTCATTACCCCAGCCAGGCACAACAGATGGGGACAGTGAACTTCCAAGGGAAAACGATGATCCCAGCCAGAAAACAGAGCTGAGCACACACCTGATGCTTTTTTCTGAAAGAAAAAGCCAAAATATGGCCATAAAAAACCCCACAAAGTGCCTTGGTGTGTCCAGCCTGGAGAAAAGGCTGAAGGGAGGAGACTCAGCCCAGCCTGGAGCTTCCTCCTGAGAGGCAGCTCCGATCTCTGCTCTCTGTGACCCAGGGAACAGCTGGAGCTGGGCCAGGGCAGGTTTAGGTTGGATTTCAGGGAAAGGATTTTTCCCCAGAGGGTGCTGAGGCTCCCCAGGGAATGAGCACATTCCCAAGGCTGCCAGAGCTCCAGGAGTGTTTGGACAGCGCTGCCAGGGATGCCCAGGGTGGGATTTTGGGGTGTCTGTGCAGGGCCAGGAGCTGGATCCACGATCTTCTGGGTTCCTCCCAGCTCAGGATATTCCATGAAATGGATTTTCTTAGCGGCCAGAAAGAAGGAACAGCCACACTCTCCAACCCCACACCTAACACAAAAAAACTCTTCACATCCAAAGCACCAAAACTCCTCAAGTCCAGCCTTAAATGGGTTTTTTAAAATTTTAAATTTAAGCCAAAGCAGTCCCTGGGAAGAAGGTTTGAGGCACTGTGGGGGCACACGAGGCTCCTGCCCTCACTTCTCTCCAAAGCTTTTAGCTCCATTTCAGCCTATTAAGCCGAGCTCTGAATTAGCGCAATTTGCCGCAACAGGTTCCTTCACATCAGGACAAAACCAGAGCAGCATTTTCCCCCCAAAAAAAATTAAAAAATAAGGGATTAGATGACGCTAAGTGCTCCCATCTGCGTGTTTAGACTCCTGAGCAGGGTAATCACCACCCTCCAGGGCACATCCCCGGGGCTGGGGAGATAATCTGGTGTCTGGCTTGCTGCTTCACGTGGCCAGGTGAGGAAGGGAGGGTGGAAAGGTGCCCTGGAGGAGCAGGTATTCACCAGAGCCAGAGGCAGCTCCCTGGAGCAGCCAGGCTGGGATGGCTCCTTCCAACCCCAAACACCTTCAGCCCCGCACTCTGCGGCGGGGATTTAAGGGATGGAAGGTTCCCCGGAGCCGCCACGGGAGGAATTGTTACCATACCACTAAAGATGGTGTTTCATCCAGGGTTTTTGTCTGTTAAAAATGACAATATCTTGCATTTAAACATAAAGCAAGGCTGCTCCTACAATTGCTCTTAGTTCTCAATCCATATAAATCAGTACAGGCCTAAAGATTTCCGACTTAGCTTCTCCAGAATTTGGAAATAATTGTCTAACTGGGCTAAGAGGAAGGAAAACATTTCTTTAAAGGAAAACAGGGGTATTTTGACATAGGAAAGAAAATTGTTCTCACAGACATACTAATTTATGGGCAAAACTAATTAAGAGACTGAGAATAATTCTGTTTTAATATTTGGAAGAAGCAGAATGTCCAATCTATTTATGCACCTGATTTTTCACCCTGTTGTTGTAAGGATCTGATCCCACTTTGTTTTTTAACGTGCACTCCTGTTATAAAAAATGCAGAATAATGACAGATGAAAAGGAAGGATGGAGTGGACCTTCCCCTGGATTGAGAGCTGAGGAGTGGAAACACTAAATTCAAGAAACCACAATTTTCCCTGAAGAGCAGTGAGGGCAGGGCTGGGCTCTACCTCTGCCACCTGTACAAACTTCAGGAGAATTTCTGGGAATGGGATGAGCTTTAAGGGCCCTTCCAACCCAAACCATTCCAGGATGATTCTTTGGGTTTTTTTTAACACATAACCTCAGCTTTCATTCCTTGACTGTCCCACTTCCAGACCTGTAAGATGACAACAATGGGGTTTGTAAATTTATTCCAAGCAGGTTTCACACAACAGTTCAGATTTGTTTGGACATCAAAGCAAAGCTGAGACAAAACCCAAATGAAAACCATTTTACCCTGAATTTGCGCCAAAGCCTGCAGTTCAACCCAGGCACATCAAAAGGCTTCAGGCAAGAAATCCCAATCTCATTTTGTTGGATCGTAACTTTTGCTCCCTGCTCGGGGTCACAGCAAGAAAACAAGGAATGCCAACGGCTATCCTGAGCCCTCACTTAAAATCATGGAATGCCAGCATGGTCTGGGTTGGAAGGGACCTTAAATTAATCCCATTCCACCCTCTGCCATGGGCAGGGACACTTCCACTGTCCCAGGTTGCTCCAAGCCCTGTCCAACCTGGCCTTCAGCATTTGGCACTGGGAATGACCATCCTGCTGATCAAATCACGTGCAAATCCCAGCTGAAACCTCCTGGTTTAGACTAAAAGATTCTCCCAGCAATTACTGGAAGAATAACTGCCAACATCACATGCATCACTCAGTCCGCCTCAATCCTTCAGGAAAGCTGCCACCTGAAATTCCTTCTGAAGTTTTTTGGCATGGAGCTACCAGAGGTGCCTTTTCACCACTTCTGAACTGTTGGACATGCACCTCATCCAGGAGGCCTTTGAGGCACACACGGGAATAACCGAAGCATTCCTTTCCTTTGAGTCCACAGGATCCAGCCAATGGATCTGAGGGAAGGAATTAAAATATTGAGGAGCACAATCTTTGGGGGGGAAAAAAAAGGGGAATTTTCAGAGGTATCAAAATTCACGCAGCAAATCTTTTTAAAGCTTTTAATCACAGAATGGTTTGGGTTGGAAGGGACCTTTAAAGCTCATCTTGTTCCAAGCCCCTACCATGGGTAGGGAATCTTGCAGAGACAGGGAATCATCTGTGGGTTGGGAATATTCCACTTGGTGACTTCTGTAATCTGAGTTTGTATCTCCTGATTCTGGACAGGATTCTCCTACGTAATTACCACAGCCATATAAAGAGGATAAAAGGAAATATTTCCTCTCTCTTCTCTCACACCTGGAACTTGGGAAATGGAAAACCAAGCAGGAAGCAATTGGGATAACCTGCCTCAGCCCTGAGCTAACAAGGCACCGGTGTCTCTCCCTTGGAGCTCCCAAGGGTGCAGGAAAGGCGCCGGTTCCTCTAAGATGGATTTTTTCCTTGCAGCACTTCGAGATGTCAATGGCAATCACCTCCCTGACCCAGAGACCACATCTCCCCCACCTTGGCCGTGCTTTCCCTCCTCCTCCTCCTCCTCCTGCCAGACAAAGGGAACGCATCCCAAGCGTTCCCAGGATCAGCGCGCGGGATCCGTCCCGTGTCAGCCCATTACGGCATCTCCCAGCTCCTGACAGCGAACATCACCCCGATGTCAAAGCTCAGAGAGATTCGCCCTGCCAGAGCCAGGCTGAGGCTAAAGGGCTGCAGATTATCCCCTTGGAAGGGATGTCACTGAGAGGATGAGACTGGCGGGAGCAGAGCAATTATCACGCTGGGAAGCACTAATTGACTTAAAGCAAGGAAGGCACGGAGGGAAGAGGTGGAACTCTGCTACCCGAGTTAATTGTGGGCTGACTGGAAGAGTAAAATACCACCCTGCAAAGGTTGATGAATCACCAAGCTGTGCAACAACCTGGACAACTCCCTTGCTCCGTGCCATAAAACATCCCTCTGCAATTACCTCTGGAATTCACCTGCACTGCAGGTACAGGGCCTGGCTGGGCAAGGGGACACAGGCACGCAAAATGGGGACAGAATCAGAGCTGAATTCTCCTTCTCTGAGCTGATCTATGTGTTCTCAAACTCGATCCTCTGTCGTCACAAACCTTTTAATCTTTTTGTCCTTTTCTTAAAAACTTGTCCAAGCAGAGGTGTGACAATGGGGAGGTCCAAAGTCATGGAGGAAGCTTTAAAACTTAAGAGGTTTAGAACTGACCTGAAGAAACAGAGGTCTAAACACTTAATATTTTATGATTTTAAACAAAACCGTGTTTATTGAGGGAGAGAAACTTGACTCATTCTCTGAGCATCTGGGATTACCAGCATGGCATTTCTGGAGGAGGCTGCAGCACATGGCTCTGCAACTGCTCTGATCTCTGCTGCGTTACCCTCTGACAGATGGGAAATCACACAATCCCATTTCCCTGAGACTGCCCTCAGGAATCAACCAGCTGGGTCTTGCAAACCAGTCCTAGCTGGGTGAACCACGTGTGCTCCTCGAGCCCAGGACTGTTTCCATTCCCTGCATCAGCAGAGCACCAGGGCCTCGTGCAGAAGCGAGCCCTCAGTGCCCACCAGCCACACAATCCCCCCAACACTGCTGGTTGTTGTTGTTCCAAGGGATTTACAGCCTGATTCAGCACAAGGATATGCAGCTGGATATTGGGAATAGCTACCAGAAGCCTGTGTCCATTCTGGAGAAAAACACCACGCTAAAGGCAGCGCTTCCCCAACCTGCCAGGGTCAGCCCAGCACCTGCTCATGTGCTTTTATAGGATTTTATAGGATCACAGGATGGCTTGGCTTGTGGGGACCTTAAACACATCCCAATCCACCCCCTGACATGGCAGGGACATCTCCCACTATCCCAGGCTGCTCCACACCCTGTCCAACCTGGCCTTGGGCACTTCCACGGATCCAGGGACAGCCACAGCTGCTCTGGGCACCCTGTGCCAGGGCCTGCCCACCCTCCCAGCGAGGAATTCCTTCCCAATATCCCATCCATCCCTGCCCTCTGGCAGTGGGAAGCCGTTCTCCCTTGTCCTGCCACTCCAGGCCCTTATCCAAATCCCTCTGCAGCCTTCACGGTGGGCAGACTGTGTTTTTCACTCACAGTTTTTGCTGCACTAAGTACATTTTTATTGCGTTCTGTCACTTCCTAGGTTGAAGCCCCACTGCTAAAGAGCCCGAGGTTGGCATCCACACCTGTGGAACACAGAGCCCAGTTCTTTTTACAGCTCTATAATCATCAGGAGATGTGTAATAACTGCACTTTTACAAGGGACCTGTTAAACACAGGCTGTGAATTGGGTCCCAGGCACTTGACGCTGCACACACAGCACTTCCCACAGCCTGGCTCCATCCTGCCAGTGCCACAGCTGCTGGGGACACCCTGGTTTTGGTGACACCTCCTGCTTGCTGTGTGGCTGGGGACACCTTGATTTAGGTGCCACGTTCTGCTCCCCAGAACTGCCAGGGTTTTCAGTGCCACCTCCTTCTCCCCAAACCACCAGAGCTGCCAACACCCTGATTTTGGTGCCACCTCCTGTCCCCCCAAACCAGCAGGCCTGAGGACACCCTCTTTTGGTGCCAGCTCCCACTCCCCAAAACCGCTGGGGCTGGAGATACCCTGATTTCAGTGGCACCTTCCACTCCCATAGGGCTGGGGACACCCAGATTCCGGAGCCACCTCCCACTCCCATAGGGCTGGGGACACCCAAATCCCGGTGTCACTTCCCACTCCCCGTGGCGCTGGGGATACCCAGATTCTGAAGCAATTTCCCACTCCCATAGGGCAGAGGACATCCAGATTCCAGTTCCATTTCCCACTCCCTGTGGGGCTGGGGACACCAAAATTCCGGTGTCACTTCCTACTCCTCGTGGGGCTGGGGACACCCAAATTCCGGTGTCACTTCCCACTCCCCGTGGGGCTGGGGACACCCAAATTCCGGAGCCCCCTGGCTGTGCCCGCTCCCGCCGGGGCTGGATGCGGCTCAGCATCACCTGGAGCAGCAGAGCGGGACCCGCAGCCCCGAACCCGCTCCACGCTCCCCTCCCGGCCCCCTTCCCCGCACTCACCCTCCGTGCCGGGACAGCGGGACACGGGACAGCAGGACACGGCAGCAGAAGGACAGTGGGACACGGGAGCAGAAGGACAGCAGGACAGCGGGATGTTGGCCCCGGCCGTGCGGGCGGGGCCGGCGGAGGAGGGGCCGGGGCGGAGCGGGCGGCTCGGACACGCCGTGCCCGCCCCCGGGGCGGTGGCACCTGCGGGCAGGGCGGGACCCCGACACCTGCGGGGACTCGGGGGGCGGCTCCCCAACCTCCCGGGGATCCCTGGAACTCAATCCACCCTGCCCCGGGACCCACGCGTGGAGAGAGCACCAAGGTGACCACCAGCGGTCTTGATCCCGAACTACCGAATATCCTCATTTTGGGATAAATGCAGCTTGCCTTGGGCTCAGCTCTGCTGGAAGAGAAATTTAAAGTGTTTCAGTTTGAGCTAAGAAGTGTTTGAATCAATAGCGGCAGCCTTGCCGTGAGTATTTTTCTAGGGATGCCGCTCCCATTCCTTTGTTTTCGCTGCGCTCTTGCGAAAGGTGGATCTTGGATAATTTGTGCTTTTTTTCATGGAGTTAATTAACTGCTGCAATCCCACATTCCGAAAACGAAATTGTAGGGATGCACTTGCAAACAGTCTGCTGTCTAATTGAGTTCATCCTCCAGGCATGAGCTTTATCGAGGAGATCTTGAAGGGTGAATCTTTTTTGACTCATGGAAAGAGCTCTGGCACCCTGCAGTGTTTGCCTTCCTCTCCAGGATTTGTGGGGAATGTTTGGACTTCCCATCTGCTCTCTTTAATATAAACCATCTACCCTGGAAAGCCTCTTCTTCCCGGGTGGAGCCATCCTCATCCTGCAGGAGATTCTCGGAGGGTGAGGAAATGCCTCTTATTTATGCACTGAAACCGAAATGTATCACAGTCCAAAATTTATTCATTACTTTTAATAACCGACTTCAAATTTTACTGGACTAATTTCTAAGTGCTGTTTTTATGGTGCAAAACCCACATAATCCTCATTAGGAGTCTACTCAGCAGCAAAAAAAAAAAAAAAAGAAAAGAAAAGAAAATTAAAGAGAGCAAGCCATTCCTACAGAAACTTTGGAGTGCCCAGAACTTGCTTTGCTGAGGAGAAAAGTTATGATTTAATTGAGAAATGCTCAGAGTAATAATTACTGGAAATAAGCTGTTTCTAAAGCTCCCAAATATGACTTTAGGGAAGTGGTAAGGACACACGAACTTCTACTCCATTTCATAAAGTGAGTGTAATATTCCTATAAAAATGGAAATATATGCACAAGGGAAGTGGAAGAGTCTCCCTGACATCCTCCAGGCTAATGAAAACGAAGAAGGAGGAATATATCTGTGGAGGGGTAGTAGAGATGATGAAATTATTTATTAAAAATATTGAAGATTCTGCTCTCTTCATTCCCCAGTCACCCAACTTTTTTAATTAGTGCCCCTGGATCCCTGGCAGGTCCAATCCCAGGCTGGATGGGGCTTGGAACAAGCTGGGATAGTGGAAGGTGTCCCTGTCCATGGCAGGGGTGGAATGGGATGAGCTTTAAGGTCCCTTCCAACCCAAACCAGTCTGGGATTTTTTCATTTTCTACAGGTTTAGAAGGAAAGCTGAAATCCAGAGAATGGACTAAGGCCGCTCTGGAGTGTGGTTCCACTGAATGGGTCATTCATGGAATCAGGGAATATCCTGGAGCCACAGGATCAGGGATCCAGCTCCTGGCCCTGCACCCCAAAACCCCACCCTGGGCATCCCTGGAGCGATGTCCAAGCTCTCCTGGAGCTCTGCCAGCCTCAGGCCCATTCCCTGGGGAGCCTGGGCAGTGCCAGCACCCTCTGGGGGAAGAATCTTGCTCTGGTGCCCACCCAAAGTCTGGCCCAGCTCCATCCAGGCGTTCCCTGGGTGCTGTCCCTGTCCCAGAGAGCTGTCAGTGTCCTGTCCCGTGTCACACCAGGCCCACACGGCAGAGTTCAGTTCAGTTTTATTTTCCACTGTAACGGATTTCGAATGATACATCATGCAGTCTGCCAGTGTATCCATCCATCTCCGACAGAACTTCAGCACGAAGATAAAAGACTTCTCTCCACAGGCTGGGGGGGGAGGAGGAGGGTTCAGGTCTGCTATCAAGAGTTTAATACAGTTCAGCATCATTTGATGCAATGGCAAAAAAAAAAATTTCCCCTTGTTACCAGCAAAACGTGTCCACCATTTATTTCTCTTTTTTTTTTTGTTTGTTTTTCTTTTTTTTCTCCTAAATTGAACACTACTGTAAAGATACATAGAGCCCAGAGAATACACATCTGCAGTACACGTTACACACTTTACAAACTAGACAGGGATAAATCTACAGGATGCCTCAGCCCCGTGGCTCCCCCACAGCCAGCGGGGCGGCGGTGGAGCGGTGCTGCCATCCCGCACAGCGGATGGTGCCGGTGCACGGCGCGGTTCCTACAGGCACAGTGAGGACAAAAGTCAAAGCAAGGGGAGATTCAGATTATCCTGCCCACTTTTTATTCCCCCCCTCTGTGGAGGAGTACTTCAGTCATGGTTATGTGAGGTATTTCTCCTCCAGCAATGGGGATCGGATGAGCCCTTTTCTTTTTGGACCTTCATCGCTGTTGTTTTAACAATCCTTCAGATAAAACCGTGTTCAAATGAAAATTCTTGATTTTGTTTATTTTCAAGCCTTAGGGCAGGGCTGGATGGGATATTGGGAAGGAATCCTGTGAGGGTGGGGAGGCCCTGGCACAGGGGGCCCAGAGAAGCTGGGGCTGCCCCTGGATCCCTGGAATATCCAAGGCCAGGTTGGACACTGGGGCATGGAGCAGCCTGGGATAGTGGAAGGAGGAATCAGCTGATCTTTAAAATCCCTTCCAACCAAACCACTCCATGATCCTACGATTTATAAAGATTTCAGGCAAAAGTGCATCTCAGTCCGTTAGGCTTTATAAAGTGAAATTGTAAAGCTACTCGAGGCTCTGCGGGCAGGAATTCTTGTAGCAAAATTTTTTTTGGTGACTTATTTTTAAGTTTTCAGTATCTTCAGGATAATCCAACTCTCACCCTTGTTGAGTTTAATACAAAACTTAAAAATGCATCAGCCAAGATCTTTCCAAGCTTAAAACTTTCCTTGCTTTCCAGAAAACAAGTCGATGAAACGTGAACTCAAGGACAAACACAAGATATTTGAACATATCATTAAGAGAAGCTCAAGTGAGCCAGAAATACTTTTTAATTACTAGCAAAAAGAACAATATGCACTTTAGTTCCATCTGAAATCCGTTTCCCATTCAGAAATGGTATTTCCAACCCAATTTTTCCCATGCATGACATTTTTAGATGTGAAATTTCACTTGCGCTGTACAAACCACAACTTTAAAAATGAGCCTGGAATAAATAGAACACAACACTCAAAGAGCAAAGAAAGGAAGATAGGGTCGGGAAACAGCAAGAGACAGGTTCTGATCTCTGCAGAGCAGATGTGTGGTTTTCCTTTCCAGATATAAAATGTGAAAGCCTTAAAAATGGTACAAAAGTTGAATATACAACACGCGATACAAACTGAAGTCGCCTAATTAAAATAGGCTTCAAAAATAAAAATAGATACAAGCAGAGTATGTTCAACTGAGAATTCATCCTTTCCAATTATTGAATCTCTCAGGTGTTTAATTTTGAGGATTTTAGCCTAAGGCATCTTTGGGGCATTGCTGGAAGTGCTCCTGCAGCCTTGGTGTAAAAGGGAACTTGGAGAAACTTCCTCCTTTTGCTGCTGGTGGCACTGACTGGCTGATCAGCACCAGCACGAGGAAGAGATGTCCGAGTTCACTTCTCCCTCAAGCTGCAGGGAGCTGGCAGAGCTGTCCCCAAAAAAATTCCTGGTGATGCCTTGAGGAATCCAGACCTTTTTTTGGTGTCTGCATTTACAATAGAGTTCCATCCCGAACTCTGAGAGATGCAACACAAAGTTTGCCTACAGTACAAAAATCTTCGACAGCAAATAAGCTTGGGATCTTTTCCTAGAACTGAAACAAGAGGATTATTAATTCCTAGTAGAAACCTCAGCTCTGACCAGCTGGTAAGATAGCACAGAGTAGTTCTGAGTTAGTGATTTTATTAAAGATTGCATATGGCAAGTTCACAGTTCATTCTTCTGGCAGTGCACATGCACGTAACGAAAGAAAATATAAAACTTTGGAAAATACAAAATAAATTAAATACATGCAAATCTGCAACTTCATTAAATATGTTTAGCAAAATGCTCTCCCAAAATAGTGCAACATTAAAAAAAAAAAACAACAAAAAATCAAAAAACAAAACCAGTTAAATTAAGTTCAACTTACTTTGCAACACCCTAATTTCAGTAGAAAAAAAACATCTAAAGTCAACTCACAATCTTCCAAAACTCTCTATGGAACTGAAGAGTTCTACACCTACACACTCAGAAATTAAAAAAAAATAATAAAAAAAATATCCCAATCAATCTCAAATTAAAGAAGAGCAGACTTCTGCAAAAGAAGACCAGAGGGCTACAGAGCCTTCCTGGAATTCCAGATTCCTGGAGCCTTCCTGGAATCCCGGCTTCCTGGAGTCCCACCTGCCCCAGGAGATGCGGAGGGAGGGAGGAAGAGGAGGAGGAGCAGCACCTTCTGCCTGCCAGCAGAACCTTCTCAGAGCAATTCCAGTGCCCCCTTGCTGGGAAGATGGAAATTTGCTGTCTGAGAGATCCAAGGAAGGCTTTTCCTTCCCTCTGGAGCACAAAGCAGATCTTCCATAGGATGAGTGGACAGAGTGGCTTAGAAAGACATTCCCTTCCCCTGGCAATGTGCTCCTCACATCCCAGCAAAAAAATTCCCAGATTTTGTCTGCAAAGGACAGCTCGAGTGTACAACTCTCACCTCCTTCTGGATTTTTTTAAGGAAGGGTTTGGGGGATTTTATTTTCCTTTGTTCTGGGATGGGACTGTTCCCTCCGGGATCTGAATTCCGGTGTGAACAGATCAGGGCTTGTCTGGGGAAAGGGGGAGGGGGGGAGATGCTTGTCAGATTTTCCAAGGTGAGATTTCCACAGCATTCTGAAATCCTTCAAAAATTCCTAGGGAACAACTCTTACAAATGTGTGGCTAAGCCATCCCACTCCAGGAAAACCCACCACTGTAGGGAGAACTACACGGAAATAGGAGCTTAATTTTAAAACAGGTCACACAGATAAATTCATGGAACTACCAAACTTCAAATCCTAGGTCTATACTAACAGATTTCTCTGCATCCCATTTATTCTTTACCAGGTACTGCAATAAAGGTTATTTTATACAGTCCAAAGATATTTTTTTTTCCTTTTTTTTTTTTAAATCAGGATATTACAAATGGTTCTTTGGGGAAATTTCCTTCTGAAAATGTTAAGCAGTAAAATTAAACCACATAGCAGCACATTTTCATCCCCTAAAAATATAAAATAATATGTATATTATACAGGAAATCAGTCATGACAGAGCACAATCACCTGCCTTTGATGGCACTTGGTCATTGAATAATTAATTCCTTGATGCCAGAAGTCGGGAATTACCGATGCCAACGGAGGACTCGGAAAAGAAACAAAGCATCGCTCTGAGTGGAGAAGCCCCAACCTAAGCAGCGCCAAGGGGTCGTGGAATTCGGAGTGGCAGACTCCCTATCATCCTTACTGAGGTGGGAATGTTCCAGACATTGTACAAGGATCTGGAGGAGCTGAGCTGGACACTTCTGTACACGTGGAGATCCTACGAAGCTCGGAGTACCTGGAGCGGGGCATCGCCGACGGCCGTGGGAAGCGCAGGGTGGACAGGACGTGGACCGGGTTGGAGAGGGGCAAAAAAGAAACTAATGTGACTTAATGACAGTCCTTAACATGCTAAGTGGAACTGACCTGCCAGAGAGAGCGAGAAAGGGAAGGAAAATCAGTGGATTTGGGGGATTAGAAAGCAGAGCACCCAAATGAGACGGGCAGCAACCAAAGAGATGAATCCGCAGTCACGTTAAAAAAATTACGGAATTTGGGTCTCACAAAATGAGCCAATTGTCCTGATGGAGAAGCCTGGAATTATGTCTCACCCAAACACTGTCTAAAGGTCTGAATTTATTTCTTTTTCCCCCCACCTTTAATTTTCTGTTCCTTTAATGGGGTTTTTCTCTTGGCTCATTGGATGTGCTGAAGAGCTGGTGTGTGTTTATCTCATGTAATAAGGGGAAAAAGTAACAGCAGGGGAGTTTGAAAATTATAAAATCAAAAGGATGAAAAAATACAAATTCAAGCCAATCCTTCTGTTCTCTGTCTCCTGACAGAGATTTTTCCTGATATATACACACATATATAAAATGTTTTGAGAACTATCAAAAATATTTTATATATAATATCATGATAATATTATACAAATATACTGTATACTTTTATATATGCAAATTAGACAAGCACATTTTATTAAAAGCCACATTTCTTTCTCTTCCATCTGCTGGGTCCATCAATCATAACCACTGACCAGTCTAACAGCACTAAGTGTCTTTTATCTTTATGGTGAATAATGAATGAACACAAGATAAATCTTCCCTCAGCAAATGTTGAAATAGGAACCTCAATTTTATTTCTCTGCTGTTAAATGACTATAAAAGAAAGTTTTGTTCTAGTTTCAGCTGGGTAGAACTGCATCACTCCGAATAACTTTCTGCAGAGCACAGGAATGTCTCATCAATAATCAGGAAATGATCTGGAGGAAGTTTTCCCTGCACTGGTAGCACCTTTACTAACACCCTTACTCAGACCCCTGCGTTTCCATCCAAGCTCAGAATTCAGATTACTCAGATATTCCCAATTTTGGCAGCCAAACAGTTGGAATTTGCCAATAAAATTCTTGCCTAAAGGACCAAAACTGAGGAGAACTGACCTTCTCCAGTCACTTCCTAGACTACACCTTCCACACTTAATTCTGGATGTGAGCAAAAAATCTAGAACACATGGTGGAAATGGTTTCATTCCAACCTGTAGGTCTGCCATTTGATTTTCAGATTTTTCCTATTTTTTTCCAGAAACTCCAAGTCTGTAACTTTATTCAGTTTCTCCTGAAATATTCCACCTTTTTCTCCAGCCTCATTTTCCCTGGGACTCTTCTGCAACATGGCCTGAACCTGCTCATCTCCAAAGCCCTCAAATCTAAACCTCAGTATCTGAAATATCTGGTGGGAATTTTATGCCTCCTGATTGCTTTTTCTTGCCTTCCACAATCATTTCTTGTTATTACAGAACCATCCAGTTTGAATGTTTTATTATTAACTTTTATTTATCTATAGTTGTTCACTTGACACGTGTGGCCTGCCTGGAGTCTGACTTTTCACTTCACTGCAGTTGGTAAATTAAAGGTGCATGAATTTGAGGCAGGTGGCAGCTTTTTCCCCTCAGAGTAGCTGTTACAAGAAATGTTTAGAAATCTTTGACAAGGCTCTGTACTCCACTCTTTGCCAGGTCACAGAGGTGGGAATGCAGTCAAGCAGATGGACAGAGGCACCTCACTCGTAAGGTGGAAAAGCCAATTTCAGACCAGAATGGACAAAACCACTCAGCAAAGCCCTGCCCTAATTTACCCACAGAGGAAATATTTGTTGCTGGAAGCTCATGGCAAACACAATGAGCAGGAACAATCCCCCAGCACAATAACAGCTTGAGTGTGGCATGATGGATGCTTGGCATGCAAGCCTGACATGAAACATTCCCCAAAAAAAGCTAAAAACCCCCAAGAACGCCTTGAGGAGACCACAGACCATGAAGAGAGTCGTGAGACAGAATTAATCCTCAAGGAGGGCAAAAAGCCAGACTTGGAGGGACAAGTTTGCTGTCCCCAGGCTGCTTTTCACAGCCACTTGCTGCCATCCAGCTCTTGGCATGTCTGTGACATAAAGTGATCATCTAAAATAACGCAGATATAAAATCTCACCAATAATGAGCATTTAAAGAAAAAAACAGGAGGATGGAGTCCATGGAACAGCCTCCTGGGAATAGGCTGCTCATCTTTTGCTTAGGAGAAACCCTCAAGCAATTTAATTGGCAATTAAAGTAAAATATTTAGGTTTTCTTTTCTCATGAAGAGAGCTATAAGTGCAAAGTGTGCCAAATGGTGACACTCCAATTTGGAGATGTCTCTTGCTGCCACTGACAACTGCTCTACCCCTATCCCAGGCTGGAATACCCCAACATGGAAACACATCCATGGTACAGAGAGCAGAAGATGATGCTGGCAGAAGGAACCTATGGAATTGTACTTTTACTACATGAGTTCCATACCTCTACGTGTGAATTTCGGTCCAGATTTACCAGAGCAGGTTTTAAAAAACTTTTAAGTGCCAAGTCATTAAAATGAAACCTCTCCTCAGCAGCTGGCAAAGCCTCTTAACAAGCACTCAATTAATGAGTATTGTAAATATCAGCAAACAACTACTAAAAATAGGAAAAAAACATACTGTGAGTCTCCTAAAAGCAAGATGAAATGTAAGGGAATTGAGGGAGAAGAGGTGAGTAAGTTACTCTGGCCTTACCTCTCGTTTATTTGGTGTTGTGGTAGTAGCTGGAGTTGGACATCCCTCCCCCTCGGATGGCGTGGACGGCTGTCGGAGAAGACGCTGGGTAGTGACCAGGGCGGATGGGCTTAGCTGCACAGGGAAAGGAGGGATCCAACAAGACATTTTAGCTTTCACATTTCAGCTTTCACATTTCAGCTTTCCACCTCCCCTTTTCCTCCAAGGGAAACCCCATTGTTTCCTAGCTCAGAGCTGTGCTTGGCAGCGTGGTTTCTAATCCAGCTGTGCAGATCACAGCACTCCCTGCCTTAGCCAACAACAAATACACTGATTTTCCTGCTGGCAGATCCTTCTTCCTGCTGGCAGAGCCCTTCCACCTTCACATGTATTGGATCTGCAAAGATTGCAGACTGTCTAGCAACAAAGGGAAGTCACTTGGTGGGCAGTGAAGCACTTTTTATGTCAGATTTACACCATTCCAGATGATGTCAAGACAAAGCTTGGATGGCTCCCTACAAGAGGAAGCATTCAGGAGGTGACACGTTGTGCTGCATGATTCTCCCTCAGGATTTCATACCCCAATATTGTCATCTCCAGCTAAACCATTATCCTTTAGCAATCCCAACAAATTGTTCCAAGAATTGCCCTGTTCCTCTGTTGTATGCAGGCATTACATTGTGCCTCGGAGATATATCAATGTCTGAATTACAAAGGAAGATTTTTTTTTTGGAGTTTAATCACATAGAGGAGTAATCAGGACAAAGAAAGAGAAAGGGACAAGGTCCAGAAAGGCAGGGAAAGAATAAAAGCAGAGAGAGGCGTGTGGGGGGAGAAGGAGGAAGAAAGTGAGCGACTAATTTAAGGAGACAAGTTTTCAGGTCACTAGAAGGGCACACAAGACCCATTATGCCCTTTATTTACCCAGCAGAACAGCAGAGCCTCTTTAAACCCGAGGTGGGGCAGATTCCATGAAAAAGCGAGGCCTTTGAAGATTCTTGCGCAGCACACGAGAAGCAGCCCCTGTGTTTTACTCCCTCCACTCAACCCCCAGCCACCAGCCTGAGCCTGAAGCACGTGGGCAGCCCCTTTAGCTCCATGTCCTCACCAATTTGGGCAGAGTGTGCTCTCCGGGCCATGTTTTTGGCTCTCACGGCCTCCTTAATGCGATCCACCTCCTGCTGGTAGCGCTTGCGGTCGCGCATGGCGTTTTCCTTGGCCTCCTTCAGTGCACTCTCCAGGGCCTTAACTCTCTCTGCCGTAGCTCGAAGGCGTTTCTCCAGCTTAGGAAGCTCGCAACGAAGATCTGCATTATCACGTACCAGCTGCGGGGAAAACGGTTCAAAAGAAAAGGAGGTCAAAAGAGAGCGGCAAAAATCCCCCTCAGGGAAACGGCGGGAAAAGTCACCTCATGAGGAGGGAGGAAGAGCCACTGGTTGCTCTCTATGCCTTGTGTTCTAAAATTAAATGTGTTTCTTCCCAAAATTGATGCAAAAATTTTAGTTTAATGTGAAATTCAGAATGTCCTGAGCTAGAATGGACTCACAAGGTCAAAAGAAAATGGCAAAAAGCCCCCTCAGAGAAATGGCGGGAGAAGTCACCTCACGAGGAAACGCCACCGGCTGCTCTCTATGCCTTGTGTACTAAAATTAAATGTGTTTCTTCCCAAAATTAATGCAAAAATTTTATTTTAAAGAGAAATTTAGAATGTCCTGAGCTAGAATGGACCCACAAGGGTCAAAAGAAAATGGCAAAAGTCCCCCTCAGAGAAATGGTGGGAAAAGTCACCTCACAAAGACAGAGAAAACATCACCATGCTCTCTGTTTTTCATGTACTAAAAATAAACAGATTTCTTCCAGAAATTAACATGAAAAGCTTGGATGAAAGAGAATTTTAGAATGTCCTGAGCTGGAATGGACCCACAAGGTCAAAAGAATGTGGCAAAAACCATCCTCAGAAAAGTAGCAGGAAAAGTTGCCTCATGAGAGAAAACACCACCATGTTCTCTTTATGTCATGTACTAAAATTAAATTGATTTCTTCCAGGAATTAGTGTAAAAATCCTAGTTTAAAGAGAAATTTACAATGTCCTGAGCTCGAATGGATCCACAAGGCCAAAAGAATGTGGGAAAAAATCTCTCCTCAGACAAATGGTGGGAAAAGTCCCCTCACATGGATAGAGAAAATAGCACTGGTTGCTCTCCACACCTCGAGTACTAAAATTAAACAGATTTCTTCCAGAAATTAATGTAAAAATCCTATCTTAAAGAGAAATTTACAATGTTCTGAGCTGGAATGGACCCACAAGGATAAAGTCTAGCTCCTAGCCCCACACAGGGCAGCCCAACAATCCCACCCTGTGCCTGAGAGTGTTGTCCAAGATCAGTTTTACTCACAAAATTCACTTGTCTGGCTGAGGAGTGATATTCATTTAAATTGTCCAGAAAGATCAAAGAAAAATAGAGTTTATTCCATTCAACAAGATTCCACAGAGCTGATCCTGAAAGATGAGGACTCCAGGATCAACCCTGCTACTGCAGAACACTTGACATCCAAATTTGCTTCTCTACACTTGAAAAACTGCAGCAGAAACTCTACATTCCCTCAGAACACAGGAATTTTGCAAATCCTTGATTACCTTATTATTTTAAAATAATAATGCTTGAATATGTCTTACAGACAACACTGGGGATCACCCCAAATTCATAATTTCTGGTGGTTCTAATGTGTTCACCTGTACATTCCCTACTCAGCCATGCAGGAAAACTGGAACTTCACAAAGAAATCACTTTTAGGCCTGTAACTGTAATAATAATTGTTATATTGTCTGTAATTATAATGCATATAATGATTATATGCAACTTTGAATTCATGCACTTCCTCAGTTTAAGATGAACCTGAGCGAGGTCTATCAATTATCCAAATCAAAACTGACTTCCCATGCAGCAACAGCCAAGAGAGGATTGATTTTTAATAAACACAAAACTGATGCAAACAGGCAGAAAATCCAGCACAATTTCTACTAAACAGGTTACACCACTGCTGGAAGTCAACAGAAATCTGCTCCAAAGGAGTGACTCTCCCTTTTCTGGAGCAAGAAGTGGATTAACAACCATTAATAATACAGGAAAGCAACAGCATGTCCTGACATTCACACGTTGTTTAACAATCAGAACATTTTACACCTGCTGGGCAAGGCTTAGTGCTGGAGAAAAACACAAACAAACTAAAAAAAAACATTGCCACAATGTGCTTTTTCTGCAAGTGATGAACTCTTGTTGTGTGAAATAGTTACGATAAAAAATCCAAGAAGGGTGGTATCAAGTCCAATGTCACTTTTCCCTCTAAGTTCCCTACAAGATGTGGATTCCAAGCTGATTTTGAGTAAATACACGCTAATGAGAGCTATAAAAATCCACATTTGAAACCCAGCAGATGCATGAAGCGAGTGCAAAAAAAAGGCAAAATGCTAAAAGAAAAACCACTCTGAACATGTCCCAGTTTCCACATTTAGAAAGTAGGCCTTTAAACCATCTGTTCCCTGGAAATCTCAAAACCCCAAACCTTAGCGGACACTTCTCACAGTCCAGCACTTCCTGCTCTTTTGGCACTTCCACAGGAATAATTAAAGCAAATCTGGGAGTGTGGGTCACTAATACAGCTTCAGGAGAGTGCAGTGCACAATGTTCTATCACTGCCCAAAAAAGAAATCAAAACAGCTTTAGTGTTTTGTGTTGGGCACCTGAATAGTGGGACACAGCTCCAACATACTGGGAGAGGGGATTTTAGGGAGAAATTCTCCCCTGTGAGGGTGGGGAGGCCCCAGGTTCCCTGGAAGTGTCCAAGGCCAGGTTGGATGGGGCCTGAGATAGTGGAAGGTGCCCCTGCCCACATCAGGGATGGGACTAGATGGGCTTTGATTCCAAATCTGGGATTGTATGAAACTGGAATTACAGGAAGGAGGGAGGACACAGAAATGGACAAGCCCAGAAATGACCAACCTCAGCACCCCAGGGAGGCACCATCCCTTCAGCTGCACAGAAAACCCCAATTTTCATTGAAAACTCTGCTGGTGGAATCCACTCCAATCACCTCCAAGGTGCCTCTGAGCAGCTTCAGGCCAGGACACAAACTGGAGACGCACAATCCATCCAGAAAACAGCTATTTTTATGTATTTCCTAGTGCCAAACCAGATCTATTTTCACAGAAAAACAATGTCCTTATTTACCACATTCGTAGAAATACAGAGAGTGGGAAGAGCAGCTCTAACTCCTAACGCCAAGGGGTTTAGTGGGTACTTTTTCTTCAGCTAGCATGGGTTACTTCCAAAATTATCCTTGCAAACATTAAAATACTGCAT
>NC_031776.1:35692344-35699863 GCF_001522545.3 Parus major | reverse complement strand
ACCTGTTTGTGAACCTTTGTAAGTTGTTCCAGGTTGTTCTCAAGAAAGGAAATCTTCTGCTTCTGCGCAGCGCTTCCACCTCCATCATCACTGTCCAGTTCAACACTCTGCACACAAAATCAGCAAAGCCAGCACTCAGCAAAGCCAGGCTCAAGGGGAAGCTCAGCTCTTTGGCAAATTTGAGCTCCCCAAAGGCAGAAAAGACTTACAGAGCCCCAGATTTAAGAGAAATTATTTTAACTCTTTGTTTGATATTTAGGAATCACATTTCCTCTTACACAAAAAAAACCCAAGCTATTTTTACTGAAGAATTATGGGGAAATCCTGAATAGGAAAATCATATTATACTAAATAATTTCTGAAGCTCATAATCTTTGAGAATTTTGTAGCTGAACTGCACTGGATAAGTTCATTTCCCTCAACCACCAACATCTTCCTTATCAAATTAGGACCAAATAAAAGTTGATAAACATCAGAACAGTTTTAATCTTGTTTCTCACTGCTACTAAAAAAGACATTATCCCATTTTGTAACTGCATGCACTAAAGGCTTCCCGCAAATCACAAGATTACTGCAAAAAAAGGAGAAGATTTGGACTTGAAAGAGCCAAGTTTTACTTTTTTAACACGGGTGGTAAGATCCTGGACAAACAGTTTGCGCAGATTGTGAAGAGTCTGAAGCTCCCTTGCCTGGAATAAAAATAACAAAACAATTTTTTAAAAAGTACAAATTACTAGGACATAGTAGATGCTCTGGTGTAAAAGTTCTCCTTGGATCTGAGTTGGTAACAGGAGAAAAGTGCTCTGGATTCTCTCTCTAGGAATCTCATTGGCCCACTCTGAATGCCACAAAATAAACCCCATCCAGCCCCAAAACCACACTGAAAATAACAATTTCTCCAAAACTGGTAAAAACAACCTTTCTTAATTTTAATTTAGGTAATACAAAGCTGTTTACTCAAAAATTAAAATATACACCAGCAGAGGATACAGCTATAGGGGGGAAAGTTGAATAAAGTGTAATTAAGACCTACCACTGTTTCTTCCAGCCCTTTAAGGTCTTCTCTTGCTTGTTCCCTTTTATCATTAAGGAGTCTGGAAAGGTGACAACATGGAACACAAATCAATCATCATAAACAGAGGAGAATCAGCCAGCATCCACCTGGAGCAGCACATCTGCAGGTGGCAGCAAATTGTACATCTCTAATTCATCTCTAATTATGCTTTTGACTGCCACAAATATCCAATTTTATCACGTGCAAGGGCCAAGGCACCACCTCCATCTTTGTGTCCATACATGGGATTTTTCTCTCTCTTTTCCAGGAAAGGCTTTTACTCAGACATCTGATTTAAACCCCCCCAAAAATCAACAAAACCCCACCAAAAATTCCTAATTTCTTTCATGCTTGTTTTGCTGTGTAATATGGAATGAGAGATTTAACACTTTCAGAGCTCTAATAAACTTGATTTGGCAATTACCAAAACCACTATTGAAAAGCCTGTGGTATAAAAGTAGAGAATAATTGGTAATTATTTATTAGTAGTTCCTGCAGTGTGAAATGGTATTTTCAGTGTGAATATTCCAGCACAATTTTCCATGGCCACATGAAGAGGTTCAGGGATACCAAGTGAGGAAACTGAGCACTTACATGAGCTTTTCCAGTTTCATTTCTCTTTCCTGGTCCTCGATTTTTAATTTATCATAATCTGCACTCAGCTTCTCCTGTTCCAGCTGCAGCTTCTGGTTCATGCTGGAAACGTGAAAGGAAAGATCAGCACAGCTCAGCCTGAACCCCAGGAGGAAGGGAGGGTCAATCTCCACAAACAAAATGGGATTGGGTAGAGAAAAAGTAAAGCTGTAACTCTCTACTGAAAAGTTCTGGAAGAAATTAAGCAGAATTTTAAAATATTGGAGAGTTAAATTCAGTGGTTTGTTTTGTTTGTCTTAAAGGAGGACACAAATTGCTGTTGGCATCTTTCTGCCTTGCTTCCTCATTTCCCTACAATTAATCTTTGGCCACACAATAAATATGATAAAAGAATGCCTAGATTTTAGAAAAAGAAGAATACAGGAGCAAAACATAACAGAGTCACATTGGTGTGTGAGGAAAAAAATATAAAAATGTGTGAAAATGGGAGCTGTTGGAGTCACCCAGACTCTCAGAGGGTCTGGGGCAGGACTGGCTGCTGTGAGAACCTCAGAACCTTCCTGGAGACATGGTTCAGTGGTGGCTGAACTCCATGTTCATGAAAAAGGCATTTTCCAAGCCAAATGATCCCATGATCCTTTAAAACCCGCTCTCCTCCAAGCTCCTCTCACCTACTGACCTGCAGGTGCAACATTACCCTTTTTTAAAAAACTTTCTATAATTTTACAGTCTTGTTAAAGCTCCCCAATAAAGAATTAGGCACTGTAATCCACCCTGCAAAATAATTACAGGGTTGGCTGCTGCGTGTAAGGACAGAACTCCCAGAGAAACATCAATCAAATCTAACAAAACCAACCCCAAACCAGGACAGAGGGAGGGATGGAGAGGGTGAACTTACTCCCTGATTTCATCGATTATTTTCTGCTTCTCTTCGATTTCATCCCTCAGCCTGGACAGCTGCTTCTGGTGGGCTTCCCTGTGACTCTCCATCTGCTGCTCCAGAGCCTTCTGCAAACACCAGAGCCAGCAATCAGAACAATCCAGGGACACACAGCTCCCTCTCACCCAGCCTCTAGATTTGAGGGAAAACTACCAAATCCATTCAGGATCTGCCTGCCATCTCCTTCTGTAATCACAAAGCTCTCTGCCTACTCATCCAAGCATTTCATTCAGACTTTAGCAACAGATGTACAATTTTGACTCATTTTCTTGCAAAAAGTACCATATGAAAAGGCAGGGCTGGGCCAGAAATGACACTGATTTTACACCACTCTTCTCTTATTTCCCCTGCTTATTCTCCCAGGAAATACTTGTACAGCTCTACCTGTGGCAGAAATAAAACCCAAACCTCTGAGAACTATTTATTCACAGCCCTGCTATTGAAATTGTTATTTAAATTTAAATTTTAGGAGTAAATATGCCTCAAGCAACAAGAAAAACTCTAATTCTTTAGACTGCTAACAAAAACTTTGCTTTTTTCCTCAGAGCTGTAAGGTACAACCACTTTAATCACATCTCCTTGTATCACTTTACAACTGCTTTAATCACTTAAAATTTTTATAATGGAGGGAAAAGTTCTGCAGCTGGCAAACCTCTATCACTATCCTTGTAAAACTGTATTTTTCCTTGTCTGCAATTTGCAACCCCATCAGAACAACTCATTACTGCAGACATTTCTTGGCATTCCAAAGGAAAAATACCAGAAAACAGGTTTATCTATTTTATTATTATTTCCAGGAGATAATCAGCCAAACTTTGAGGAAGTAGCCTCTTTTAAAATCAAATTTATAAGTACTTAAATGATATTAAACCCAGCAGCCTCATTCACTACTGAGAAAATTGACTTCCAGCAGAGCTCCAGCAGTAAAAAATTAGTGTAACACAGAGGTGGATCAATGTAATTTTTGGCCATGTGAACAGGAAGACAAAATTCCACCCCAATGAACAATCTCACCAAGAAATCCCCTCTGCATTTCCACTGTGCCAAGCTACCTTCATCTCCTCTGCATCCTGCAGTCGTGTCAGATGCTCCTTCTCCTTGTCCTTGAAGCTGACCTCGTGCATTTTTTCTGTTTAAAGGTGGAGACAGTTCTAATTTTAAATGTAAATTTTAGATTTTTAAATAAATTTTAATTTATTCCAAGAGATAAAAAAAAAAATTCTGTTCTAACAATGCAGGAAATGATGAAGAAAATTTAAACAAAAAAAGTCTTGTTCCCACCTCAGAGAGGGAAATTTCCTTGTGCAGAAATCCAGAATGATTTTAAGGCTGCAGGGTTATAAATTTACACAACCCAGGAGCTTAGCAAAGCCACAAGAACTTCTTTTGATACCTACACATTTTCCACATTAAACTGGAAGGGAAAAATCAAGCAAACCTTAAAAAATTAAGTCAGCTGGGAAAGACACAACTTGTGCACAACTAAGGGAAGCAGCTTTGTTTGGAATGGGATTGTGCAGAGGGATGACTGGAATTTAGATAAATCCTTATCCCAGAATTTTACAGAATATTTAGCAAGATTGATTGGTGCTGTTTGGTAAAGGATCTGTGTGTGGTTTTTTATCATTTTTCACATCATTAAAACCCAAAACTGAGTTTTCTAAGGCAGAAATGACGAGCACGAGACCCAAAGTCGTACCTTGAGCGCGTAACTTGGCCAGCTCCTCGTTGAGGGAGTCCTGGGACTCCTCCAGCTGCCTCCTCTTCTGCTCCATGTTCTGCATGTAGTCTGTCAGGGATTTGATCTTTGCCTCGTGCTTTAAAGACAAGGAAATAGCCGTGAGATGGGAATAGCCGTGTCCCAGGAATTCAGGGGAAACCGTCCCACATAAAGGAGGAAAAATGGGAAGATTTCCACATCCAGAGGTGATAACTCTGAGAGCTCACAGCAAAATGTCTGGGCAGGAGCTACGAGATCAAAGCAGGCTGTGTTTTTAGAGGCCACACTTGGTAGCCCAGTTTGGAATTCAGGCAGTAATCCCAAAACATCCCTGGAAGCTCCTGACTCAGTGTTAAACCCACAGCAGCAGCTTTTTGAAAGCAGCTGGACACCAGCCCTGAGGGGGCTTTGGGATCTTCAAGGTGCAGAAGCTCACATGGACTCTCCCCAGCCATCCTGATGGTTTGGTGCTTGCCAACAACCTTCTGAACTAGAAGGGCTCGTGGGTAAATAGAAAACAGTGGAGTTTGTAGTGAAAAACACCCAGTGGAATTAAAATATTTTAATTTGAAGATAAAAATTATGGTAGTTTGGATTATTGCATCTTAATTAAAATGATTGAATAGAACTTAACAATGACAGTCTGCTGAAGGAAAAGGGGCTCTTCCCTGTTCCAGGTTTGCTTGGGATAACTGCTAGGGAATGAAACAGAGGGAATTGGATCATGTCTTTCCCTTCCCACTTCCATGCAGGTGAGGCCAGAGCTCCCAGCCCCTCTCCACAGCCATCACTGCCCATCCCTGCCACACGCTCAGAACCCCTCCTACCCCCTGGATTTCTATCCCAGAAAGTTTTCCATGATGTTTTGTAGCTTGCTGCACACCCACAGAGCAGATCCAGGGGGCTCCCCAAAGGTATGGCTTGTGAAAAACATGGTCAGTGATCTTTTAAAGTGATCCAAGATACAAATTACAGCATCACAGAATGAACCAGGTTGGGAAAGACCTTTGAGATCAACAAATTCCTGGTGAGGGAACCTCTCCAGGGAGGAATTTCAGTGCAATTCCACCACACACTGTGAGACCTCCAGCAGGACATGACCCTGCCAGAGCTCAGGACACAGCAAAACGCTGAGGGGGAGGAATGAAAGGGGAACAAACAGAACACCCAAGAGACAGCAGCACTCTGCTCCATGAGGCCCATTTCTCGCTCCTGCCACACACATTCCGTGGGGAAGGAGGCTGGGAAAGCCACCAAAGGCTGGGAGAAGGCAGGAGCAGACCCACCTGGGAGATGAGGAGCTGGCAGGCCGCGAGCTCCCTCTCGCTGGCGTTCATCTTCCTGTTGGAGTCCATCTGGGCACTCTCCAGCTGCTTGCTCCGGTTCACCAGCGACTTCACCTCCGACTTCATCTTGCTGATGTAGAGCCTGGCCATGGTGAACTCCTCCTCGATCACCCCGTTCACATCTGCCAACTGAGCACACGGGGATCGCCAGCTGCTCCCAGCACCCAGAGCTCCTCCCGCGCCGGGAGCCCGGCTGGGGCCTTGGGCTGGGATTTGGGGTGGTTTTACAGGCCGGGGGACATTTTAGAAAGAGAGTTTGGAGAAGGGGAGAAGAGTGTGAATTATTTCTGAAAAATTAAAGTTTGGAGTTTAATAGTAAACTAAAATATTTGGAGGACAAAAAAAAAATAAATCTGAATTGGGATCTTTTCACAAAGCAAAGAGCGCTTGTTACATTAAGGAGACAACTTTCTTCAGAATTTTTGGGTTGATTTGTCCTTTTATCTTGTATTTTTATTTTGATTTTTCTTGTATTTTTCACATTTGTGTGCAAGGATATCATACAGGGATATCATATCCAGGTATTAGACTGGAGATCAGGGAAAGGTTCTTCCCCCAGAGGGTGCTGACACTGCCCAGGCTCCCCAGGGAATGGGCACATTCCCAAGGCTGCCAGAGCCCCAGGAGTGTTTGAACAACACTCCCAGGGATGCCCAGGGTAGGATTTTGGGGTGTCTGTGCAGGGCCAGAAGCTGGAGCCGTGATCCCATGAATCCCTTCCAGCTCAGCAGATTCCACTGAGGAGCTGTGCTGGTTCTCTCCGAGCAAAATCACAGCTCAACTTCATCTGCTTCCCCTTTTTTACAGCACTGCCAAGGGGAAGGGAACATGTGCTGCTTCTTCTCCCAAAAATCCTGAAAAATGAGACTTCTTCCAGAATTTTCAGTCTGCTCTGAGAGTAGACACACTTGGAAAAGATGCTAATTGCCAACAAATTGGAAATTATTCTCCTAAGCGCTCCTCAGTCTGGCCTTATTTCCAGTGACAGCTGTCCCCTGAAGTGCTGACATCTCAGCACCTACAAAAACCCGCAGCAAACTGCCTCTGCCTCCATTTGCAAAGGTTTCCCCTCCCAGTCCCTGCTCCTGCCACCACCAGAGGCTGCTGTGACATCTCCAAAGGCTGGAACCCGCAGCACCACAGGGACAGCAGGGATTGTGTCCTCTGCAGCAGGACAGGCTGGAGCTCCTGCTGGCCTGAGACAGCCTTGGCAGGACATCAACAAAAAAGTGACCTAAAAGTAACAAAAAGGTATTGCAAGGGATTTTCATACCTCTCAAAAATGAACTCGGCCAGTTTTAACCACTGCTGGTTTTTCATGTGGTTTTAAATAGACAAAGGTGGCATTAACACCACCAAGGAGATTTTCCAGGCCATGGAAAGTTTCCATCGCTGCCATTTAGCAATGACCATACAAATATTTTCTCTGAAATCAGTGTTTTGTCCTTCTACAAATGTGACAAAGTGAGCAACCACCTCCTCTACTGTATCCCCAAACCCAAGAGCCACACAAAGGCAAACCTCAAAGCAGGGCTGACCAAAATTTGCACCAAACTTCTGATATTGGCCACCTCAGAAGCCAAAATTTTCATATTCTGGGAATTCTGAGTCATGCCAGCTAAGGAAGGAGTTGGGCTGTGTGTGTATTGTTTTGGGGGGAATTCAGATCCCCCATTAATCAGTTCAGTGACTCCCAGATGGGCTCCCAAAAACTGAGCTGGGAATAACTGTGGGAACTGTGAGCCCAACCACACCAAGAGCTCTGCAGTGTCTTCCTGTGTGCTCAGCCAGGATTTACAGGGAATGTCCTGGGAGAGGGACTGCTGGATCCACACATTCCACATCTACTGATGCTCCCAGGGATG
>NC_031776.1:35682937-35692124 GCF_001522545.3 Parus major | reverse complement strand
CCCTTGCAGGGCCTGAAGGGGCTCCAGGAGAGCTGGAGAGGGACTGGGGACAAGGGATGGAGGGACAGGACCCAGGGAATGGCTCCCAGTGCCAGAGGGCAGGGATGGATGGGATATTGGGAAGGAATTCCTGGATGGGAGGGTGGGGATGGGCTGGGATGGAATTCCCAGAGCAGCTGTGGCTGCCCCTGGATCCCTGGCAGTGCCCAAGGCCAGGCTGGACATTGGAGCAGCCTGGGACAGTGGGAGGTGTCCCTGCCCCTGGCAGGGGATTTGGAACCAGAAGAGCTTTAAGCCCCTTCCAAGCCAAACCCCTCTGGGATTCCCTGATTTCCTGGTGTTTTTCCTGCAGGAGGAGCGGGGGAAAGCACAAAGCCCACGCACGGTTTTCACGTCGTTGGTGCCGATGATTCCCCCGATCTCCCCCAGATCCTTCAGCAGCAGGTTCAGGATTTCTGTGGCTCTCTTCTTCTGGTGGTTGCTGAGCTCCTGCAACTGGCCCAGCTCCCTCTGGGTCGCTGTCAGGGCACTCTGGAAAGGTTTAAAAACAAGAATTACCCTCCCCTCTGCAGGCTGGGCAGTTTTCATGGGGTATTTTCCTCATGCCTCCTGGCAAAATGTAGTGACACATCCAGTTCCACCTTGGTATAATCCACTTTCACAACTCACTTGCCACCAAAGGCTACTTTGGATTATTAAATGTAGCAAATCCACTAAGAATCTGATTTGCATAATACACCAAAGGAGGTTAATCACAGAGAAGTAGGTAGAGAGGGATAGAAAATTCAATTTTTTCCAACGGATTTCGTGGTAATCTGTTTTACTGGGGGAGATAACAAAGTCTTTAATGAAACATATCTGTTAACAACAGCTCCTTAAATTGGTGTAATGAATTAAGGGAAAAGGATGCTTTAAGCTACTAAACCAATCTTGATTTTCCTCAGATCCCATTTTTTTTCCTTAAGATCAGGACACATCAGCCGAAAAAGCCGATTAATTTTTTTCCCCAATTCCTTCCTTGAGATCCCCCGGCTCCCTGTAAAATCCCAGAAAACCACAGAACGCTGCCATTTGCATGAGGCAGACTTTCACAGCTTTCTTGGCAAAATACAGGTTTTAAATATCCAAAACACAGGATGGCCACTTGTCACATCCAGTTCCTTGCTGCAAGAGCCACAATCTGCCACCAACTTCCACAGAGCGGCTTCTGAATTACCTTCACTTCGTTGTTTAATTAATTCAGGGAAGAGAGGGTGACACCAGCAGGTTTTTGGGAAGCCCTTTGGGAATGTTTAGAGAGAAAGGAGAGAGCCAACAGGATTGAACAAGTTGCTCTTACACTTTTCTGTGCCAGCTCATCCGCCAGCTGCTCGTTGGTCCTGGTTTTGTCCTCCACTTCCTGGGATTTCTGGTCATAGTTGACAGCCAGCTCTTCCAGGGCTTGGAGCACCTCCTTCACTTCATCCTTGGCTGCCTCGTTCTCGATCTGCAGCCGGGTCAGCTCCTCCTGGATCTTCTCATAGTCCCTCCTCGTGGAGGCCAAAAGCTGGGAAGAAATATCACAGCAGCAGTAAGTGACCCAAAAACTCCTTCAAAAGGCAATGTTGGAAAGGAGGAAAAGAGGCAAAAAGGGGGGGCACAAATCATCTGTGCAGGAGGGGTGAAATCCTGAAAACATCACCAGTTCCAGCACAAAGCACAAAAAAAGAAGGCTCTGAACTTCAACAACAAGAAAAATCTTCACCAAATCCTATTACAACCCAAGACTGAGGCAGAGAAACCGATTTTAAACAGTATCAGAGCTCCAAAGACATTTTCTGCCCTCAATCCAGCGCTGCAGCTCAGACCAAAAAAAAATACCACAAAGTAAAATGTTTCACCAGAGGCTCAGGGCTTTGAACTGAGCTGAGGGAAAAGAGCTCTCTGAGGCAGCCTCAAAGACCTCATGGCTTTACAGAAATATTTTGATAAGCAAACCTAAGACGATTATTCTCAGCTATCATCTGAAGGATGATGCTGAGGACAGATTAGCTGCTCCTGTTTGCTGAGGGAAAATATTAATCTCAGAAGAAAATACTGACTTCACACACACACACTCTCTAGAGAGCATTTCCAAGCTGGAAAACTTATTAAATTGACTCTCAGCACGCTGCTGAGGTCTCAGTGATTGTGAGAGGTCCCTTGTCCTTGAACCAATGTTCAGGGAGATGGTAAAGCCCTGAAAATTCAGCTGTGGTGTCCTCAGCACAACCCCAGCCCCACCAGCAGCCCTGCACTGCAGGATGATGTGAAAATAAATAAAAATGACACCTAACATTTACTGCTAATACTGCGCTTTCAAGAATAATAACAAAATCAGGGCTTGACATGGCGTGAAAACATCAAATAGGGAATTACAACAGAGAAAATCAGTGTGGGAGATATGAGAGGGCCTCACACTCATCCTGACAGCAAAGTCTGGACATCTATTCACAGAATTCACTCCTTCCCAAGAAATATTGGATTATGGATTGGTATAATGTGGAATAAAACCTTCCCTGCTGAAGTGTTTTGGGTGGATTTCTCCTGATGTGCCCACCCAGCAGCTAAGTGAGACCCTCAGCAAAAAAAAACCAACCCCACCCCTCTCAAGCAGACCACCCAAAAAGCAGAATATCCCAGAATAAATGGCTTTTTTTTTTTTTTTTCCCTTGGCTCAGAGTGCTGGTGGAAAATAGGAAACCAGGCAGGCAGCTCTGGAGGCTGGCACGTGCCCAGAGAGGCACAGAGAGAATTCAGATGTAAAGGAAATTTATCTCCCTGGTAATGGCTGCAGCCTCAGAAGTGCTCTCACTTTATGGAAAAAGCCATTGGATTACCAGAGCCAGATGGCATGTAAATATTTAAACAACAAAATAGCTTCAAATAATCTTCCTGCTAAACACAGATGGATCTATTATTTACATTTACTTAAGAAATTTTCTGTGTGAACGTCGCCGCGGCTTCGAGAAGTGCTGTGCATCACCTACAGCATAAACAAGGGGATTCTGGCTGATATTGTGTGGAAAAAATGGTGCAAGGTTTTCAAAAGACACCAAAAAAAAATGTTATAAAGATGAGCTGGAGAAAAAGGAAAAAGGCCCATGGCTGCAGCACTTCATGGATCTGTTCCACACGGGGATGGAATATTCAGAATCCCCCAAAACACCCACCTAAAGCAGCAGCCAGAGGTGAAAAGGTACCAAACCCCCCCTAAAATCAGCCTCATCTGCAGCAGGCCTCAGGTTTATAATTAACCTGCTGGCTTAATCAAGCAGAAATAAGGACTGGCTAATTAGGGGGGAGCAGAGTGAGGCAGCTGCTGGTGGATCAGTGAGCTCATCACATCTCCAGGGGAGAGCAGGGACGGCTGATGTGGGGAAAAACACCTTGAATAATAAAATATCACCTTCTCCCTCAAAGGTAAGAGCTGGACAAGAGCTGAGATGAGGCAGGAAAAGGCTCTGAGCAGCATCAGCTGCAGAGATTTTGCAATTGAGCAAAGCTGGACGAGGAATGTGCAAAAAAAAAGGGAGGAAAACATCCACTGAAATCCAAATTCATCTTCCAGAAGTGATACTGGAACAGGGAAGGTGAGGAATAACTGTGTCACCTGCTCCCAAAAGGGAGGAATGCACATCACCCCAAAAACAAGGCATGGCTGGGAGGGGACAATCAGCCTCAGGTGGGGAAAGGATGGGGAAAAGATGGGAGAAGTGAGGTGACACAAACTCATAACACACATCAGGAAATAACAGGCTGAGGAGGCATAAAGTGCAGCATTATTATTATTATTATTATTATTATTATTATATAGAATACAACATAATTACACTATATAATATAGAATTAATATTTTAACAATCAGTTATTATTATTATTATTATTATTATTATTATTATTATTATTATTATTATTATTATTATTATTCTGTTGGTGTAGCCACAGGCAGCACTGGGCAGTGCAGGGTAATCAAATCAAGCTGTGGCAAGAGAATGAGGAGCTTCACCTTGGATAAAAATAAAATAAAATAAAATAAAATAAAATAAAATAAAATAAAATAAATAAAATAAATAAAATAAAATAAAATAAAATAAAATAATAAAGATTCCCAGGACAAGTTCCCAGAGGGGACAGTCACTCAGTCCCCTGAGTGATGAATAACAGACATGATCATAAATTGGTTTTTCCTCTAAGAACACTTTGGAAGTCCTTTCTGAGGGCCTGGATACACAATAAAAACAATTCCTATGCCAATATTTGGGGATCTTGGTGTTTTATTGCCCTATTTTGCATCTTCACAACTCCTCATAGAAGAAGAATGATAGGTGATCATTTCTGCATCCTAAACCCCACAAAAAATTCATTTTAGGGCCAGAAACGATGCAATCAATGTTTGAAGTGAGCAATCCGAGATTTTCCAGCAAATCTGCGGCAGCACCAATTATCAAGTTTTTTCTAATTGCCCAAATAATGATAATTAGTGATTTAATATCATGAAATCTCTAATTCCCTATAGCCCATAGTGCCTGGATAGCTGAATGGGCACAGACACATCAGAAATCACATTTGGAGTGAAAAAATCCTGGCCCCACTCCTACCTTGGACCTCCAGCATCACTTCCCAGCAGGAGGGATCATTATTTCAAGGAGTTTTATCAAGGCTTAGTGAGAATATTATGAAATTTCAAGTTTAAACCTGGCTGACACCTTTTCCACTTGAATTTCAGGCAGTTAATATGAACAAGCTGTGACAGAATCATTAAACAAGGGGCTCAGGAGCAAAATGTAAAGGGTTTTTTTTAGGTTGGTTTATTTATTTTGGTTTCTTACCTCCTCTTGATCCAACATTTGCTGCTTTAATTTTTCAGCCAACTGGCTCTGCTGGTTGATTTCATCATCCTGCAATGAAACAGGGGTGGAGATTTTTTAATTTCTTTTCACACCTCTCATTTGATCACTTTTTATTTCCTCTTTCTAGGAAAGAAAGGGGGACAACACAGCAAACTTTGTGCGTGCTTGAGTGGTATGAGGGGAGAGAAAAAGAAATATACATAAATAAATATGTATATAATTTATAAATAAATATACCATAAATAAAAATACACAGAGCTCTGCAGTAAAAGCTGTGTGTAAATGGTGATATTTTGAGTTTGGGATCAAATATCTTGTCATTTCCTACAGTACTCTGTCAAATTATGCTTCCCATGTTTTCTAGGGAAAAATTCAAACCTTCCAGATGCCTCCAAAATAATTTACTGGGCTTTTCTACTTTTGATGAGGAAACTGAAAGAATGACTGGTTTTTTTTTCCCCTTTTCCTGATCAATATGTAAAAGCTGGATATTGCTACTGGGGATGCAGAGAAAAGCTCTCATTTCTTACAGAAAACTGCTCTTTTCAGCACCACCAACACTGCTGTGCAACCAGCCCAAAATTAAGATTTAAACACAATTCCTTTGTGTCCACACACAGCCAAACCTCAATATTAACAGGCAACACAGAAACACTGGGCTTTTCTTTTTCCTGCTTTTTTTTCCCTGCTAATTACAGCTGAATTTTAAAATTGAGTATTGATTCATGATGAGAGCTGCCCTTTTTTCCAGGCAGCTTTTTTTTGCTGCTCTCATCCTTGGTGGTGAATGGCTTTTTCTGGGCCTTTTCTTTCCCCCTCCACCCCCCATTTTTCATCTTCCCAAAGCTCTTAATGGCTGGAGAAGGGAATTGCTGAGAGCTTTAAGTGCCACTGACGTCCTTCAAGCTGTGCAAAGAAATAAAGAAATGAGCCACCTGCACTTTGGGCTGTGTCTGCAGCTCCAACAACACAAACAAAAGGGGGTGGGGATCTGTTTCCCTTAAAATTCTAATAGCTGGAATTATTAAAGACAGGGTTTGGTTTTGGTTTTTTTTTTCTTTTTGGTTTTTGGTTTGTTTTTTTTGGGGTTTTTTCTTTTGTTTTGTTTGCTTTTAGGGTTTTTTTGGTTTTCTTTTTCTTTATTTTTGTTTTTTTCCCCCCCTGGTGACTCCAAGACGTCGTTACATTTTGCTGAGGGATTTTACACAAATCACTGAAGAAAAGGGAAAACCTGAACTTGAAATGAAACTCAGACTTGGTTGTGATTTCCTGCAGAGTGCTCCCAAACACAGGAAAAGGGGTGGGGAGCTGACAGGACCTGCTTTTGTGCAGTATTTGGAATTTGGAATTTGGAATTCCAACGTTTTCCAGCTCACAGTGCTCAAGAAATAGAGAAAAAAATCCACCAATCTTGGCAATAATTTTCCATATTTTCATATTAATTTCATATTTCCCATAATTTCATAATTTCATAATTTCATAATTCCATAATTTCACATTAATAATTTTCCAAATTTCCACCTGGAATCAAACATTCCCACCTTATCATCCAGCTGCCTGTAGAGACTGGCGATCTCCTCATCGTATTTCTGCTTCTCCTCTGTGGAGATGCTGGCGACCACGGGGGTGATGTTATCAATAATTGGGGTGTTATCACAAGGCTCCAGGTTCTTCTGGTCCTTGGCACTGATCTGCTCCTCCTCGGGCACAGCTTCTCCTGCAGGGACACAGTTAAAATCCTACAATCCCAAAATTCCATGAACTTCAGGGATGGCTGTTCCCCGTCACGGAGGGATTTGGGGGAGCAAGGAAGGGCTTTGTGCCACTTCCAGGGATACAAATGACAAGGAAAAGGTGTGGGAAGGTGGCCACCCTCAGGAGGGTGGTGATCCCATGGAAATGGAAACTCCAGGGACTCTGTGACCTTGGAGCTCTTTTCCAGCCTTAACGATCCCATAAAAACCAGCAGCAGGTTGAAGACAAGAAACACAGAACTCCTGGCTCTCCTTTCACTGCCTTGATACTCAGGATTAGCTCCATGGCTTAACAGAGGTGGAAAAAAAGAGGGAAACCTCCCAAATTCCAGCCTAAAATCTGCTGGCATTTAAATATCTCCTCCTCCAGGGATTTCCAGCTCTGGGATGGACCAGGAGAGCACCAGCACAGCTGGGCTTATGACAATATTCAACTTTTGCCTTGCAAACTCCAGCTCAAACATTCCAGAGGCTGCCTGTGCACAGCAGACACATTTCCTACAAAATCCCTGTCCCCAGGAATATTTCCTCCAGAGGTGAGGGCTGGGTGAGCTGCTCATGGCAAAAATTTTAAATCCACCCTCACCAGAAGCTGGGGAAAGCTCTGGGAGCCCCTGGATGCTGCAGGCCTTGCTCAGGGGGTGGGAAAGTTACAGGTTTTTTCCTTTTCCAGGAAAAACTCCAATATTTTAGCTCCTCAAAGCTTTACCAGCCATTCCTCTCACCAATTTATCTCACTGGCAGGGGAAGAGGTCAACAGGATCAATATATCAAACCCCAGAAAGGCTGAGTGAGGCCTCAAAGCAAAACAAAAAAAGGCAAGAAAAATCAGATTTTTATTTTTTTTTTCTAGCTTAAAGCATGAAAAAGTGGAATTTGAAATCAAGCAGCATCACCTCTATCAAGCTACCTCCCTCCAAATATTTTCTGCCCTATTTCTGAAGGCTGGGTGGTATTTTGTATCATTAATGAGGGAAATGTGAATTGATTTTTGGCTGCTGGATTCCACCAGAGCAGAGAAGGAAAGGAGGGTTTGGTTAAAATGCAGGGCCTTGTACACAAAGAATATTCCTCAGGCTGTGGAGGATCCACCAGGAGCTTCCCAAAAGGAAAGTTTAATTTCTCATTCCTTGGATGAGAACCTGCTGCCTGTAAAACACAGGAAAACCTGGGAGCTGAAATCCTCAGTGAGAACTGAGCTCACCCTTCTCTTTTGTACAATAAATCCTTAATTCCTGGAATAAGCTGGAATATTATCCAAGATGTGACTGCTGTGACAGTTCCCTTTGTAAAAACCTCCATCCTTCCAGAGAATGGGCTTGCAGAAGGTCAGGAAATAAATCAATAATCTTTGGAATGCAGAGCAGCAGCACCCAGGGAGGGGATGAGGATATTTAAACAAAAGGATCCATCCAGGCTCTTCTAAAAATAAAAAAAAAAATCAGCTTTGGGTTGGGATTTTTTATTGTTGGTTTGGAGGTTGATTTTTAAAATGTGAAATAATTCAAACTAAGGCTGGTTTGCTAAAATCATTTGCCAGCGTTCCAGATTCAATTAGATTTTTAAAATTTGCTTTTCAATCACAATTCTTTCATTTGTGTGTATCCATATTCTCCTGTCCCATCCTACAGCTGATGTTACAACCCAGGCTGAACAGCCACTCCCCACGTTTCTCATCAGAAAATTGGCTGTTCTCAACAAAAATTTTCATTTAGAAGCCACAGGAGCAGACAAGTGGTGATTCTTCCAACCAGATGCCACTCCCTGTCATTGTACTAAAGGACTAATTATTCTAATGTGAAATTCAATTATCAAAAATCCCCAAACCAAGGTCCAATTACCTTAAAGCACAGTGATTCTCATGCCTGAGGAACAGAGGTATTTCAAACAAACCATTAGAATGGCTTTTCTTTTTCTTTTTTTTTAAATTATTATCATTAACAATATTACAATTAGTGATGCCTCCTGTCTTCTCTACCCTGAAATCACTAATTTTGGCATTTGCACTGGTTTCTACTACAAATAGCTGCTGGTTTCCCTGCTTTGTGCTCCCTCACCTTCCATTATTATTATTATTATTATTATCAATTGTGAGTTACAATGTGAGTTCAGATTTAGTGATCAGACACAAATAATCAGAATTACAATTAAGGGCAAGATTTCAACACAGACGCTCCCAGCTCCCAATTTTTGGCACCTACCATTCCTCCACCTGTTCAGCTCCAGCTCCAGGTGCTGGATAACATTCTTTAAACTCTTGTTTTTGTCTTTCTCCTTCTCATACTTCTTCTTCCACTCCTCTGCCGTCAGCTCCAGGTTCACAGACACCGTGTTCTTGATGGTTTTGGCCCTGCAAGACAAAACCCAGGGCAGCTGCTTCGGGATCCTCATCCCAGGGCAGCAGTGGGGAGTGGGAATTCCTCCCTGACACAGGGGGAATGAACAGGGGAATTGTGCATTCCCCATCCCTGGGAGCGTGGAAGGAATTGAAATGTGGAAAGAAGGAAGGAGCTGTGAAGAGAAGGAATTGGGGAAGGAATTGTGGAATTGGGGAAGGAATTG
>NC_031776.1:35677954-35682907 GCF_001522545.3 Parus major | reverse complement strand
TGGGGAAGGAAGGAATTGGGGAAGGAAGGAATTGGGGAAGGAAGGAATTGGGGAAGGAAGGAATTGGGGAAGGACGGAAAGGAAGGAAAGGAAGGAAAGGAAGGAAAGGAAGGAAAGGAAGGAAAGGAAGGAAAGGAAGGAAAGGAAGGAAAGGAAGGAAAAGAAAGGAAGGAAAGGAAGGAAAGGAAGGAAGGAAAAGAAAGGAAGGAAATTTCCTGCCTCCCTAGGCAAAAATATCCCAAATTTCAACTCCTAACAACCACCACCACTTTATTACTGTGAAAGTGCTCAGCTCCAGCCCAACCCAAACAATTGTGCCAGAAAATGCAAAGCAAGCAGAAAACAATGCCCAGCACCTACTCCAGCAAATCCACGTTGAAAAGGGAGACCAAACCAATCACTGTGAATTAAAAAAGCCTCAGATCTTTGCCCTTCACTGCTCAGACACTGAGTCCCTTCAAATGCCTCCAGAATAAAGCAGAGGATAAGGAAAAGAACAACAAATAAACCCCCCCAGCAGTTTATAAAGCTCCAGTGATTTGCACTCTGTGGCAAGCAGGATTTTTATTACCTTAAAAGTCTTTTTTAAATATGGCTGTGCTTTTAAAATAATTCCTAATGGTCAGGGTTTACACCTTGTCTCTGCTAAAAGCTCAAGTTTCCACTCATTTAACTGTACCAGGGAAATAAAAAAAAAAACCCCACCACATCAGGAAGTTTCTCCTGATGATGGATGAAGCCCTTACTGACAACTAAAATTAAAAATGAGATAAAAACACAAGGAAAGATGGAGTGGAAAAAGAAAAAGCTGATTCACAACTATCAGAGGAGCACTTGTACAGTTTGATCAGTACAAGAGCTCCACTGAAGGTGGATTTTATTCCTGACATTTATTTTAATGGTGACATAATTCTTCCTTTTCCCAGGAAAAACGGAGGAATCAGCAATCAGTCGTGAGTCATGGCCCTCCCTTTAATGCCATCGAGTCCTGTCACACCAGAAAAATGAGACACAACATCCCAAGAGCCTGGAAAAGAATCCCCAGGAGACAGTTCCCACCCAAAATCCTGTCAGAGAACTCTGTGCATGGATAATCCATGGGCTGCTCTGCACACACCTCCCAGGGAAACACAAATGATTTCCTTCCTGACAATTCAATGCTGGCCATGAGGAACTCCTCATAAATATTCCCCTGTTTTCCCATCCTGGTCCTCAGTGAGGATCCAAATGTTCCTCCTCCCAGGAAACTGCTGAATATTTAGCCAGGATGTGCAGAGTCAGTCAGAAAACTGCTTTGCCTCAAAAAAAAAAGGCAAATTTCACCAATTACTGGAAAGAGGAATGAAACCAGGTGGGATTTAAACAGAAATTGAACTTGGAAGCTGGAGTTCAGAGCTCTTTATTGAATTCCTGCATCTCAGCATGTTTGTTTCTGCTCAACACGTGATGTGAGCAGTTGAAGTCTGGATCTTCAGTGGGTAAAAATCAATTTCAGCCCACAAAGGGGGGAATAAAAACTACACAGCAACTCTTTAACCTGATTTTGTTCATGGCCACTGCCTCTTTTTGCAGCCCAGAAACTCGGTGTGGTAGAAAACAGCCTGATTTTAAACCAAGACAAAGGTATTGTATCCTCAAACTCTTCAACTCTCTTTCAAACACTCCTAACTTGCCAGTGTTTTTCCTTTCTGCTACTACACAAATCAAACAAAATGAGTAATTTTCCAGAGGATCTGAGTTCTCCTCAGTTACCACAAAAGCAGTAATTACATAATGAGCCTGACCTATTTCTGCAAATTTTCCTGATTTCATATCATTCTTATCAATAAACACACACGGAAGGGAAATTTTCTTTCTGGATCCTTCCATACTTTTTGTTCCTAAATTGTCCAGATCCTCCAAACATCAGGTCCATGAGCTACCATGGCGAGCTCTCAAAGCTCAAATATGTAAAAATATTACAGAGTCCACACTCTTTAATTTTCCTAATTTTTAAAGATATTTTTTACAACCATAACAATGATCCCTGAGGTGGAATTCAAGGAGACACCTCCTAAAAGCATCAACAGATAAAGCAAAACTGAATTTTTCCACAGAAAACTGCCCAGGGCCTTTATCTTTCCCATAAAACTTTAAGGAATTAAGACAACACTTTGTACCTGCAGGAAAATCAACCAGGAAGGAATTCAAAAATTCCTTCTAAACATCCTTCCATGGATTTTCCAATCCTTCCCCACGTTCCAGCCCTGCTCTGTGTTGGAGTCTGAGGTACAGAGTGTGTGCCCTTTATTCTAATGCTTAGTTCTAAGATCCAGAAAAACACTGAATTTCATATGACATGAAATTCATGAGCATGTTTTCATGGTGATACATGAGAACAAATGTTAGATAGAAGAAGTGTAAGTGTGTAGATTAGAAATTTTCTTAAATCACTGGGTGAAAAAGTAGTTTAGAGAACAGGAGACAAGATGGAGGATTTAGGGTGTTGTCTCTTGTCCTTCTTCTTTCTTTTTGTTCTTCTCCTTGGGGTTTTTGGGTAGTAGTGAGTGATTGGGTAAAAAATGTCACAGTGCAGCACACAGGTGTTGGGTCATTGGGTCACTAAGAAAAATAATTTAGTTGGCATCTGTTAATTGGGTAAAAGGACATATAAAAGACCTTGAAGAGGATCTTTGTTAGCCATTTTACCCTTTTCTATCATAGTGAACATTGCTCCTTTTACTCTGTAATGCTGATAAGAATAAACAACTGAGACCAGACAAAACTGCCTCCCTCTTGTCAATCTTCAGTTCAAAGGGAAAAAGAACCCAAATCCAAAAGTCCTTAACAAGACAGCTCTGCTCCCAAGCCGATTTCAATCTTTCAAATTAACACCGATTTTCCTGTTCCCACTGGGAATAAAGAGCTCTCTGAATTTCTCCAGTTTTTTAACAACTCCACGAGGATTCCCAAGGCCTGGGGATGCACCCAGGACTCACCTCTGGCCAAACATCAGGGTGGACTTGGTCTCTGCCTCGTTGAAGACGGAGGGGGAGCAGCAGATGACGATGGTGGTCCTGCAGTTCCCACCCAGGGAATCCTGCAGGATCCGGGTCATTTTGCTGTCTCGGTAGGGAACGTGGGTTTTCTGATCCAAACACGAGGAAAAGACAAAGAACAATTCTTTTTAACCAGTGTAGGAAGGGAAAATGTTGAGTCCACGATGACAGGAGTCAGTGACATCACTGAGAATTAATTCCTTATCTCAGGCACAACAAAGTCTCGCTGCTTTGTGGCTTCTCAGCCAATCTTTTCCCCTTCAGAACTGAAATGTTAGCTCCTTTTTTCCTTTTTTATTTTCCCCTGTGGATGGCAAAGAAACAGATAAATAAAAACCCCCCATCACCCCCACGGCCAGGATTACTTACAGTTCCCTCTGCCAAGGCCGAGATCACATTGCCCAGAGCAGACAAAGACTTATTGATATTTTTAGCTTCATCCAGGACAGCCCCCTCTGCTCCAGTTTTGCTGACCTGCCAAAGAGAACAGGAAAGAGTCAACACAAAGCTCCAGCCCTGCAGAGCTGCGCCTAAAGACGCGCCTGGAGGAGCAAAACCCAGCTCAGCTCAGCGTGGGCCAGGAGAATTCCACATCAACTTTTTATGTAAATTTTTTATATCAACTTTTTTAACTTTTCTTTCGTTAGTACAAGCCTGGAATAATTCTAATTTTCTCCCACTCTGAGAGCAATCTGTCCCTAATTTTATTCAGGGAGAAATCTGTGCTCACCTGAGGATATTTGGGAATCACTTCCAAGGCCGAGCTGGGACAGGGAGCACCACAGGAAGATTCTCAGCAGCCCCAAAATGAACATCTGCCCTTTGTATTTTGCTTTCATGGACCAAAAAGTATCAAAAATCATAGACTTTGCTCATGGCCACTGCCTCCTTTTGCAGGCCAGAAATGACACGTGGTGGAAAACAACCCATTTCCACACCAAGACAAATACATTGTGTTCTACAACTGCTAAATTCTGTTTTACACACTCCTAACTTGCTGGTATTTTTCCTTTCTGCTGCTACACAAATAAAACAAAATTGGGATTTTCTAAAGTATCCAAACACAGGGTAAATCCATGTATTTTTATTAAAATTATCTGTACTTTCACCTCAAAACGCCCCATGCTGTGAAGAAAAAGCAGTTGTGTCTTTTAAGAAGGCAACCCAAGAAATCCACATTTGGGGTTTTCCTGTACCTTGACCAGACATAACAAACCACAAAAGTTGATTTTTTAGAGGAGAGGAGTGCCTGTCCAGCCCTTCATTTTATAAACACCATAAAGAGCTTGTAATTTAGCATCTCTACGCAATCATAGACATTAACGTGGTTAATTACTCTGACAAATCACTCCTGCAGGGTTTATCATGGGTTATCAATTAATGTGCCCCCAATGAGCAACACAAAACCCCAATAAAGCTGATTTTGAACGCTCCAGAAGGGATCAGAATGAGAACTGGGAAACATTTTTTATTCACAGCACTGTTCTAAACCATTACTCTTCTGGCAAATAGATAAAAGTCATTTTCTGGGGTTTATTTTTCTCCACTGGAAAGCAGAAATGGTCCCTAAATCAAGATTTAGGGAGCTTTGAGTAGACTTGAGAGCTGCATTAACTGCTGGTATTTCATTGATTTAATATGTGAAATAATTACAATAATAATATAGTAAATAATATATAATCTAATAATCTAATATATAATTTAATAATGCAATATATAAGAATATAACCTATAAGAATAAAACCTATAAGAATATAATCTATAAAATGATAATACATAATCTATAATCTATAATATAAATATATATTATAAAAATATAATAAAAATATAATAAATAATATAATAAATAATATAATATAATGTAATGTAATGTAATATAATATAATATAATATAATATAATATAATATAATATAA
>NC_031776.1:35676162-35677834 GCF_001522545.3 Parus major | reverse complement strand
ATATATATATATATATTAAAATATATAAAAATACAGTGGTTCAACTCCTCCATTATAAATGCAGATTTTGGGGAGGGGTTGCCTTTCATGCCAATAATTCTGATTTGCTCCTTTTCTCCATCCCACATTATAAAAAAACCTAATTAAAATATCCTTATTCATGATAATCTGAGGTGAGAGCTCTGTGAGATGCCCTCACATCCTCAGAGGTGCAGGAAAAGGAGAATTTACCTTCTCACTGCCAGCCAAATCCACCAGGTAAAGCTTCCCACTGAGTTTCTTCTCTGTTTCCACGTTCTCCTGTTTGATGTTGATGAGGAAGATGCTGTGGCTCCTCGAGCTGTGCTCATTCATATCTGAAATCACAAGTTTTTTTGTTAAAATGCCTTTCAAACCCAGGGAATTCCCAAATCCCAGAGAAGCTGGGCAGGTCTCGGTGTAACTCTGAAGTTTTCACCCCAAACACACAATTAAATTAAAATTCTGAGTGGTTTTTATTGCTTGTGCAGGTCACAGGTGAGACACAGGTTCAGCCTGCACTGATTTGGGGTTTGATTATAACCATGTCATGCTGGAATTTCATAAAACAGCAAAAAGAAAATACTAAAAAAATCACTTTCACATTTGTTTTCTCCATTTTCTGTTACCATAAATCCACCTCCACCTTTCCCCCCTTCCATCAATACTCAGATTTATCTGAATTCCCTTTATCTCCAAATTCAGGGGTTTTTTTTCCCAATTTTCTCTTTGCCATTTCAGCCCAGTAAAATACATTTGTCAAAAGTTCTCTGTGAGCACCAAAAGCAACAGGCAAAAGGTGAATTTGGGTATTTTTGTTAGAGAAAATAGCAGGAACAGCAGGAGGAAATGTTACTCAGAATAAATTTCTAGCAGTATGATGGTAAAAAGCAATATAATATCTACCAAAGCAAGAAGGCAAAGACAGAGAACAGAAAGGAGTTACCCAGGGCATCAAAAGAAATCAAATTAAAATTAAAAATAAAAACACAAAAAAACCCCAAATATACATAAAATACCACCCCACAACCAAGAATATTATTCTATTCTATTCTATTCTATTTTTATTAGTCATAATTATCTTATTATTTATAATATATTATCTTATTATTTATCTTATTATATTATCTTATTATATTATTATTTATCTTATTATCTTATTATATTATCTTATAACATAATATATTATATTATTATTTATAATATATTATTAATATTAATTAATATTATTTAGTTAATTTATCCTTCATATCACTAGAACAATAATTATAATGATATAATAATTATTATAGTAATAACTACAATTTTATTCTATATTATATAATATTAATAGTATATTAATATTATATGTTGTAGTATTATTATAGTATTCTATATCATTATATATAAAATAATATATTCCATATATAATATATATTATATAATATCATATTATATTATCTATAGAATAATAATTTTATAATAAATAGGAAATTATTCATATTATAATAATATATATTATTTTATTTATGTATAAAATTATAGTTTCTATGTAATGTAATATATATTATATGATATTATATAAAATTATATAAAATGATATGATATATGATGATATATGATTAATATAATATATAATATAATAACATAATGTAATATATAATAATATAATATA
>NC_031776.1:35666216-35676133 GCF_001522545.3 Parus major | reverse complement strand
ATATAATATAATATAATATAATATAATATAATATAATATAATATAATATAATATAATATAATATAATATAATATAATATAATATAACTTTATTTTATTTTATTTTATTTTATAAACTGAGGTTCTGCCAAATCCACTGCTTGCACCAGGGACATCTCCCAGTATAAATTTGGGAAGAGGTCCTTTAATCCCCACTCATGCAACACAAAATCAACAAGTCTGGATTATTTTGGGGTTTAATTCCTGAAGATTCATTTGTTTTGCCATCACTGGAACCCAATCCAAGGCCCTGCTTTGCTGGGATAAACATGCAGAGGTTGGGAAGAGCCCTGCTGCTGTTGGACCAGGGAATTACAGCCCAAAGGAAAATGTAACTGCATCATTTCAGCTCCTTATCATTCCAAAACATCTCCACCCTGAGCACCCATCCCTGCTGTGATGTTTAATTTAATAAATTAAATTAATTTAAATTAATAAATGCCATTTAATGCCAGCCAGGATTCCCGGTTGGGAGCTGAAGGTCGGCGGAGCCTCCGCACAAGAGCACGGCCAGTGAACTGAAATTGCCGCAATTCCAGCGGCGTGAAATCACCCACAAAGTGACTCCAGGTCCTTGAGGGACAGGAGGGAGCAATAAATCCCTTGGGAACCCCTCTGGAGAGAATTCCAGAGAATTCCAGAGAATTCCAGAGAATTCCAGGGACACTCACTTGTCACGGCCACGTGCCGGTTGGCCTTCCCTTCATCGATGACATCCAGCACTTCCTCAGGACTGGACACAAACCTTTCTGTACAGCCCTGGGGACAGGCAAGGGGGAATCAGGAATTCAGCACAAGGAACACAATCCTCAGGAGAACCAGGATCCCACGGGTTCCTCGGAGAGGCAACGGACCCAAACCCGCCCTGGGGTGACTTCCAGGGGAAATTTGGGAACCATTTTTTTTCCACAGTGAAATCCGGACACACAGCATGAAATTTTCCACAGAAAACATGGAATGATACAATATATCTTCTTAATTTGGGCTGGATTTCATACCAAATTTTCTCCCTCAAATTACAAGGCAAAGTGCAAAGTCCTTCTCTCCCAACGCAATATTACTTAATAAATTATTTTATCAATTTCTTTTTGCTCCTCGAGCTGAGAATAAACAGAAAAATATTATATATACATTATTTAGGCTCACATATGTTCATATCAAACATATTGCATTCAAGTGAGGGCCCAGAAAGTCACAAAACAAATTCCTAACCCAACCAATCTGTTCTGAACTATTGAAGATTACAGCATCCATGCTGCAAAATATTAAAGAACAAAATTCCTCAAGTTGTTCCCTTTCATATCTGACATGAAAGGGGAATATGAATACTTAAAATTTAACAGCATCCTAACAAAATGGCAACGTTCAAAGTCAGGAGAATAAAACAAACACGATTCAAGCCCATTAATATTTCAGGAAACTTGTTTAAACCCAGGAACCAACACAACTCAAACATTTCAAGGCTTCAAACAGGGGTTGAATTATTTCAGCAAAGACAGTGGATGCAAATGGAAATTTGTAAAGAAATGCATTTGTGGGAAAGAATGAAAAGCTGAAGATGAAATTATTCTTTTACCTTAACATAGGGGACTCTGTTTTTATCTTCATGTACAGCGAGGTTTGTCTTTGACACTGGAGAAAGACGTGGAGATCATCAGGAATAATGCAGAGGTAATAAATAAAGTGTCAGCTCCAGGCATGACAGACACATTTTGGGGATGGGAATTTGTAAATGAGATCAGCATCCCCCACTCCTTATAAACCTCCAGCATTCCTAACACACAGAAATTGCTTCCTGCTCTGTCAGTCTTGGACCTGTTCATTGAAATTTAACTTTGGGGCACAAAAGCTTTTGTTTATTGCTTGGGTGAATTAAATAAACCCAGACTAAGCTGGGCTTTGGCAAAGCAGAAGAGACAGGAGAGCAGCCTGGAATTCAGAGCAGATCAGAGCCACATTTAAAGACATTTCTACCTTTACAGACATTTCTACATTTAAAGATATTTCTACCTTTGCAGACATTTCTACCTTTGCAGACATTTCTACATTTACAGATATTTCTACATTTAAAGACAATTCTACATTTAAAGACATTTCTGCATTTGCAGATATTTCTACCTTTGCAGACATTTTTACATTTGCAGCCATTTCTGTCCTCACACTAATTACCAAAATCCACTTTTATTAACGCTCGACACGCAGAGGTAGAGCCGTGAGCTGTGAAAGAAGCAGCTCCTCCCCACCAGACTGCCTGACAGATCATTCTAAAGCACCCCCTGCCTTTTTAAATCAGTTTTCCTTGGAGAACACCCATTGCCAAGGAGGCCCAGCCCTGCCTGGCGGGCTGTGAAATTCACAGCAAAGCGCGTGCTCTGCAGGGGCAGGTGCACAGGAGACACATCAGATGATTGGAACTGCAACATTCTCAGGTTTAAATTTAATCCCCTCCCAAATAAAGTCACTTTTTCCTCCCAGGCTTTGGTTCCAAGCTCTGGATGAAGCCAAGGCAGCCACGTAAGAAACACAGAACTTACCATCGAGCAGGTCCCTTATTTTGTCCAGATAGATCTCAAAGTAGGAAACCTAATTAAATAATCACAAATATCACAGATTTAAACCTTGCTGATTTCATGTCTTGCTGTCTCTGTGTTTCCATCACTGTCAAAGCACCAAACTAAAAATAAAACCCCGCCTCCCACACAAGTTTGAATTCCATCTTTCACGGGAACACATTTGTATCTTGAGTGATTTACAAGCCATTGATCTCCCTCCATTTATCAATGATTCATCAGGAAAGTACACAAAAAAAAAACCCTGCAGGCAAACCTTATCTTTTTTTTTTTTAATTTATTTTTGGTAAATAGGAAAAATTGAGAAAAAATATTGAACTGAATCAAATCAATGCAGCTCCTGCCATATCTGTGCAGGGTCAGGTTTGAGGATTGTAAAAATTGGTTTTAACCCCCCCCAAAAACCAGAGACCACCTTTACCATTACAATTTCCACAAGCCTCAGCAATATATATTAAAATAAACTTTTAAATGAAGCACATGTGACAGTTCTGCCTTGACTCAAATCCAAGGAAGAAAATGAAAATGAGATTTGCTGTAACAAAGAGAAACAATTGTCCTCAAAAAAAACAAAAAACAAAAAGAAAAGAGAGGAGAACAATGGAATGAATGAGTTCCTTAATAAAAGGGGATTTGACTCACAGAGGAAACAGAAATATGTGAAGGGACTAGGCCTAACCCTTCCCTAATTAAGGTTTATCCAGATGTTTATCCAGATTATTTAGCACATGTCAATAAACTCCTGGTTTAGTCCTGGTAAAGTCTCATTTTCTCTCATCTGAAAAATAATGTCTGGGCTTTTTATACAGATGAGTTGAACTTTCCAGGTAAAACTGCCATTAAATACAGATATATTTTGCATTTTTGCCTTCTTCTTTTAAAGCTCTTCTCTGGACCAGCTGATTCCAACAGCCCAGTTAGGCCAGACTTAATATTTTACATCAAAAACCAACACTCCTACAGAGCAGAGACCAAATTCTAAATGGATATCTAAACAGAGAGGGAGAGGGAAAAAAAATGTTTTTATTATTAATTTCTAGTGCTGGTCCAGTCCTGAGTGTGCCAGTTTGGTTAAACCCTGCCAGAACATTTCTCTCGCTGACAGCTCCTTGTCCCTGCTGCCCAGGGAGCTTTCCTGGGAGAAATTCCTCAGCTCTGCTGGGAAACCTCTGGAAAAATCCCGGGATTTATGGGGCAGGCCAGGAATTTCCTGCAGCTTGGGGTCCCCATCTGTCAGCACCCAAGGGCTGCTTGTGTGGAACTGCAGCAGCCACTGAAAGCTTTCCAGAGGAGGGAATCAGTGTGGAAATTCAGAGGGGCTTCTCTGTATTTTACAGTCCAATGCCTCTGTATTTCATGGTGTATTTGTAATATTTCTTCTGTCTGTACCTCCTTGTACCCAATACAGAGCTGAGCCCTTCCAGGAGCTGGTTCAGAGGTACAAGATGATTAAAATAAACACACAAATATTCCCCTGGGAGCACTCCAAGGGATTTAATGCAAACAGCACTAAAAAGTCACTTATCTCTAAAGGCACAAAAAGGACAGGGAGCTCTGCTCTCAGCAGGAGAAGGGACAGTGGCTTCACATCTACATGTGCTCAGCTACTCAAATATTTAGCTCTGGTTTAGTTTTGGGGCAGGGATGACACAGAAATCTCCTTTTCCCTGCAATCCATGGTGATTTTACTGAAGTCTGCTTGGAAAGAAGCCGCAGCCTGACCCCAGCTCTGCCAGATGGAGCAGAGCCCCCCACAGCTGAGAGCTCCCCAGGACCCCGGATGGGCAGCGGGAATTAAAGGTCAATCCCAAACATTTGGGAGCTCACATGGCTGGGATCAAGGGAAGGACATGGAAAAACACTGGACCACCATCAGAAGGAGCCCCATGCACCAGGAATTCAAAAATCACTTCTGAACATCCTTCCATGGGTTGCCGGACCTTTCCCCACTTTCAATCCCTCATCCTGGAGATGGATGTCGGGATTTTCCCAAATGTCCTGTGGCTCCATGGTATTTTTGGTCAGAACCAGCAGGCTCCAGTCTCTGGAGGAGCTGCAGAAAATCAATATTTGGCTGCCCAAAGGGTGGTTTCAGCAAACCTGAGCCGGACACGCACTCCAGAAAAAAAATCCAGCTAGTTGCTTGAGGTGATTTCTAGGATTTCACTAACAAATACTGGAATTTGCACTGTAAAAAAGGGATGGAGGGAAAAAATCCAAACCCCAAGCCCACAGAACATCCCAAGACAGATTTCCCACGGGCTTCCTGCCACTTCCAAGCCTTTACATAACGTGTCACTCCACATTTACCTTTATGTGGAACTCCAGGTTCTCGTCCATGGAGTAGATGTGATCAAAGATGTCGTGTGCGATCCTGGGGATGATTCCCATCAGCTGAGGGTCGTGCAGCTTCCCCTGCAGACACAAAACCCCACAATTTCTTCCTCAGGGAGCAGACAGGAGGGAGATTTATCCAAATTTTCCTCTTCCAGAGGGTTCCCATGAATGTTTATTGCTCTAGGGGGGATTAACTTGGTGCTGGTGCTCAGAAAAGGTGGCAGAACAAACTTCACCCTTGGAATTCCTCACCCCAGGGATGATCCTTGTGTCCTGCCAGCTCCTTTCCAACGCTCTCCCCAGCTGACAAACACAACAAAAATCCAACTCCCAGCCTGATCTCCCTGTTCAACCAGGATTTGGGGAATTTGTCAGTGACAAGAAGCATTAAAACATCCTACTCCTCCTTCCCGCTGGGCTGGGGGAAGATCTGGCTTACGGGGATTTGGGGATTCCAGTCAAATATTCCAAATCTGAGCCCGCCAGGGCTGTTGCAGGGAACTCAAAACCCCCTCCTGTTTTCCATATTCATTTCCACAAACACCTGCCCCTGTTCTTTTAGGAACTGAATATTCGCTCATGCCAAAAAATTCCCTTGCCCTGCTCACGTTGGCACCTCTGGGAGAGGCAGCGCCACCAAAACGGGGTCAGAAAGGTAAATTTGAGATAAAAGCCCACTCTGCCCACAGCTTCCACTCAACTGCTGCTTCCAAATGTTTCATGAAACTGCTTCAATGTGGAAGAATCCATCAGAAGATTCCATCAGAACACGCAGTTTGGAATCTCTGACACGCCTCTGGAATAAATCTTTGTCCAACTCAAACTGCCCCTGTCAGCACAAAAATATTCTTACTCCAAACACTGGCACAGAATTCTTATGAATTTTTAAAAATATGCACAGTTCCCCATCCTGGGAGGGCAGATTTGATCTGTGATTGATAAAAATTGTTAAGCACCAACTGTTTTTTTAGCAAAATGCACCTAAATGTGTTTTTTATGATGATGTGTTTGTCAGTGACTACTGGGTCACAGTGAATCTGTTGTCCCAGTCTTTATTAGCATCCTTAAATATAGTCTGAAATAGAGATTTTTATATATATAAAATAGTATATAAAAATATATATAATATATATAATATATTGCTATATGTAATAATATATAATATATTGTTATGAAGCAGATAACAATATATAATAAAAACAATATAAAACATTTAAATACATCTTCTATCAATATATAATTATATATACAATAATATAATAAAATACAATATACAATATCTTACATAACTATTGTTTTATTGTTTAAATTATGTATTTTATATTAGATATTAATTATATATAATATATAATATATAATAATGATGTATTATATATTGTATATTAGATTATATATTATATATATTATATTTTATATATTATCAATTATCTAATATGTATTATATATTGTATTTATATATTTTATATGTAATATATTATACATTACATATTATATATTTATAATATATAAAATTTTATATTAATGCAAAACATATATTCTATATAATATAAATATAATATAATACATATTTTATATATATTATATTATATAAATTATATATATTATATTGTATATAGAATTATTATATATTATAATAGATAATATTGTTATATTTATTTTAATATAATTCTTATATTTATTTTTATATTTATTATATTTTAGTTATATATTTATTTATATACTTATTATATTTTATTTATATATTTGTTATATTTTATATTTTCTATAATATAAAATTTTGGGCCTAAAATAGAAATTTTTGTCACTTCCCCATTTCCCCTGAGCTGGTGGAGTGGCAGTGAATTTCTGAGCAGCAGCCAGGGAGGGATGAAGGCAATTTCACACCAAGAACTGACATCACTTCTCCCTCCACCCCCCAGCCTGTGCTTAAAGCACTTAATGATTTATAATTATATATATATTGTTTTATTCTAGTTCAGAGGTTCCTGCCCCTGAACTACAGAAACATCTTGAGGGGAAAAAAACCCAAAAAGGGATAAATCAGTTCCGTTTCTGTTTTCCCTATGGAGCAGCACTCAGCTGGAGCTAAACTGTAAATATTTTATTTATATTTCATCAATAATGATAATTTCATTAATCAATAACCTCCTGCAGCACTTAAACCCTGCACCACACCCAGCATCTTCTTAAGCTGCAAAAGTAAAAACTCCTTCCCATCCCAGGCACCATTTTATTTCATTTATTTATGAGAATGGGGGGGAAAAAGGCAATTAAATCAAATTAAATCCCTGATGAAGGGGAAAACTGAATGTACAAACACCCCTCAAGATTTTGTCTTTCCTTGCTCCATCACTCAGTGGCTGCAGCCTCATTTCCACCCCTCTCCTTGAAGAAATCCTGGAAAACCTCCCTGGACCAACTGGGAGTTTTCCCTCAGAGGGAAAAGGAGCTTTCCCTAAACTGGGATAAACTGGGATAAACTGGGATAAACTGGGATAAACTGGGATTCCTTCAGGGTGCACAAATCCAGCAGAACCCACAATTCCTAAAGCAGCCCCAAAGGCAGGAATGCTCCAGCAGAGCTGGAATGGGTTTGGTGGAGCTGGATTTACCCAGCAGCACCAGCTAAACTTATCCTTTAATCATTTTTAGGAAGTGACAACTTTTAAATACATTTAACTCAATATTTTCCCTAGCTCAGCAAGCCCCATGATAATTATATTTTCCTTTCCACAGCTCCTCTGGCTCAGAAATCCAGGTGTAAAACCTGAAGTGTGAGGGATGCTCATAGCTGCCACCATTTAAATCAGTAGAAAATTCCATTTTTATTTTATTTTAAATTTTATTTTAATTTATTTCAAATTTATTATTTTAAATTTTATTTTAATTTATTTTAAATTTATTATTTTAAATTTATTATTTTAAATTTAATTTTAAATTGATTATTTTAAATTGATTCTTTTAAATTGATTCTTTTAAATTGATTCTTTTAAATTTTATTTTAATTTTTATTTTAAATTAATTATTTTTAATTTATTATTTTTAATTTATTATTTTTAATTTTATTTTAATTTTTAATTTTATTTTAATTTATTTTAAATTTATTATTTTATTATTTAAAATTTCTATTATTTTAAATTTTAGTTTAATTTATTTTAAATTTATTCTTTTAAGTTTCCATTATTTTAAATTTATTATTTTAAATTTATTCTAATAAATATAAATTTATTCTATATAAATTTAAAATTCTTTTAAATTTATTCTTTTAAATTTTAGTTTAATTTATTTTAAATTTATTCTTTTAAATGTATATTATTTTAAATTTATTCTTTTAAATTTAATTTAAAAAATTTTATTTAATGGATTTTTATTTTAAAAAAGAGGGGGATGGAAATGGGGCCCCCACTTTCATTTATGGCTTGGGTTGGAAAGGATTTAAATCTCATCCCATTCCATGGGCAGGGAATCTCCCACTAAAAGTGAGAGAGGCCATAAAAAGGAAGGGAACAAAAGGTGGGCTGAAAAACTGGAATTAAAAACTGAAAGAAACCACAAATATTCCCATGGATTCTGCTCTAACTTCACTGAAAGGGTTTGGAAACACCCACCAAGAGCTCTCTGCCTATTAAACCCTGAGATTTTAATAAAAACTTTGATTAAATGCAGATGAAATGCAACATTTGAAGCAGGATTGTTAATTCAGGATGTTGACATCATAACTCCAATTTATGAGGAACCAAGCACCGAAATCTCTGCTGTGGGGAGATCAAATCCCAAATTGACTTATGGTGGAAAAAAAAGTGATTTTTAAACTTTGATCCTGCTTTTCAGGTGGTGAAGAAAGTCTGTCAGAAAGTCTGTGTTACAGCCCCGTGTCCTGGTGGAGCTTAACACCAACACTGTGAAGCATTTCCCATTTCCCATTTCACACAAAATCCCCCGTAACAGCTTTACCAAGAGGATTTACTATTTCTTCAACTCCAGACTATTTTTTTCCCCCTTTCCACAACACACTTTAGCAACTTTACAAGAGGATGTTGGGATTAAAGCTGAATATAGACTGGATTCCACTTGGAAACGACAGCTTTTTCCTTTATTCGAGGAGGAAAACAGCGGCTCCTCCACGGTCATTCCCTTTATCACCACTTGTAAATCTGAATATAAATTGGCTTTAGGAGATCTTTCTCAGGCCATGTGGAAGCACCAGCTCGAGCCCTGCAGATATTTTGATTTAATTACACCCAGAGCTGGTGGATTACTCAGGATTGTGCCATCTGTGAGGGCTGAGCCAGTGATTTTTTCCCCCTCCTGCTTAATTAGACATCGCTGATTGCATCCTCCAGGAATGCAGATTTTCCCAAGGCCCCGGGGCTCCTGTTGTCCTTTATCCTGCAGCTTGGGTGGTTTGTCTGTGGGAATTGTGGAGCAAAACCTGAAGCCAGAAAAGCTCGGTCTTAACTTCCACAGAGCCCAGCTTTGCTAGGCTGAGCTGCTCCAAGACACGGACAGGGGAGGAGCAGCCTCATGCAAGGAGGAAATCCTTGAATTTCTGCTGGAATGTCTAAATATCTTCTAGCTGACCCAAAAAAACTAACCCAAACCACAGGAAAACCCTTCTAGGTGACCCAAAACCACAGGAAAATCCTTCTAAGTGAGACAAAAGAGACCAAAGCACAGGAAAACCCTTTCAGGTGACCCCAAAGAGCCCAAAACCACAGGAAAATCCTTCTAGATGACCCAAAAGAAACCTCAAACCACAGGAAAACCCTTCTAGGTCACCCAAAGGAACCCCAAACCATAGGAAAATCCTTCTAGGTGACCCTAAAAAAACCCCAAACCACAGGAAAACCCTTCTAGGTGACCCAAAAGAGCCGAAAATCACAGAAAAATCCTTCTAGGTGATGCAAAAGAAACCTCAAACCACAAGAAAATCATTCTGGGTGACCCCAAAACATCCCCAAACCACAGGAAA